>NC_044564.1:118188889-118215325 GCF_007565055.1 Rhinopithecus roxellana
GAAAGAAGCTTACTGAGAAACTTCTTTCTGATCTGTGAGTTCATCTCACAGAGTTACAATCTCTGCCTCAAGAAGCAGTTTGCTAACACTCTTTTCGTGGAATCTGCAAAGTGATATTTGGCAGCCTATTGGGGCCCATGGTGATAAAGGAAATATCCTCACATAATAACTAAAGAGAAGCATTCTGAGAAACTGCATACCATGTGTGAATGCAACTCACAAAGTTACACGTTTCTCTTCAGTTATCAGTTTGTTAGCACAGTTTTCTGGAAATCTGCAATTAGATACTTCATAGCGCAATGAACATTACAGTGACAAAGGAAATATCCACAGTGAAAACTAGAAGGAAGCTTTCTTAGAAACTTCTTGTTGATGTGTGAATTCATCTCACAGAGTTACACTTATGTTTCGTGGAACAGTCCATTAACACTGTCTTTGGGGAAACTGAGAAGGGCTTCTTTGGACCAATTGAGGCCTACACTGATAAAGGAAATTTCATCCGTTCAAAACGTGAAAGAAGCTTTCTGAGAAACTTCTTTCTGATCTGTGAGTTCATCTCACAGAGTTACAATCTCTGCCTCAAGAAGCAGTTTGCTAACACTCTTTCGTGGAATCTGCAAAGTGATATTTGGCAGCCTATGGGGCCCATGGTGATAAAGGAAATATCCTCACATAATAACTAAAGAGAAGCATTCTGAGAAACTGCATTGCCATGTGTGAATGCAACTCACAGAGTTACACGTTCTCTTCAGTGATCAGTTTGTTAGCATAGTTTTCTGGAGATCTGCAATTAGATACTTCATAGCGCAATGAACATTACAGTGACAAAGGAAATATCCAGGGATGAAAACTAGAAAGAAGCTTTCATAGAAACTTCTTGGTGATGTGTGAATTCATCTCACAGAGTTACACTTTTCGTGGAACAGTCCATTAACACTGTCTTTGTGGAAACAGAGAAGGGCTTCTTTGGACCACATTGAGGCCTACGCTGATAAAGGAAATTTCATCCGTTCAAAACGTGACAGAAGCTTTCTGAGAAACTTCTTTCTGATCTGTGAGTTCATCTCACAGAGTTACAACCTCTGCCTCAAGAAGAAGTTTGCTAACACTCTTCTCGTCTAATCCGCAAAGTGATATTTGGGAGCCTATAGGGGCCCATGGTGTTAAAGGAAATGTCCTCACATAATAACTAAAGAGAAGCTTTCTGAGAAACTGCATTACCATGTGTGAATGCAACTCACAGAGTTACACGTTTCTCTTCAGTGATCAGTTTGTTAGCACAGTTTTCTGGAAATCTGCATTTAGATACTTCATAGCGCAATGAACATTATAGTGACAAAGGAAATATCCACAGTGAAAACTAGAAGAAGCTTTCTTAGAAACTTCTTGTTGATGTGTGAATTCATCTCACAGAGTTACACTTATGTTTCGTGGAACAGTCCATTAACACTGTCTTTGGGGAAACTGAGAAGGGCTTCTTTGGACCACATTGAGGCCTACGCTGATAAAGGAAATTTCATCCGTTCAAAACGTGAAAGAAGCTTTCTGAGAAACTTCTTTCTGATCTGTGAGTTCATCTCACAGAGTTACAACCTCTGCCTCAAGAAGCAGTTTGCTAACACTCTTTTCGTGGAATCTGCAAAGTGATATTTGGGAGCCTATAGGGGCCCATGGTGATAAAGGAAATATCCTCACATAATAACTAAAGAGAAGCTTTCTGAGAAACTGCATTGCCATGTGTGAATGCAACTCACAGAGTTACGCCATTGTTTTTTGCAGCCGTTTCTTAGGACTGTTTCCGTGGATTCCGAGAAGTGATATTTCAGATAGCTTTGAAGAATAGAAGGAAAAAGAAATATCCTCCAAGAGAAAGCAGAACCAAGCTTTCTGAGAAACTGCTTTGTGATATGTGAATTCATTTCACAGTGTTCTATCACCCTTTCTCGGGGGAGTTCCTAGCACTCATATGAGGAATCTCAGACGTGATGTCTTGGATATCGTTGAATCGCATGCTGAATAAGGAACTATCCTCAGAGAAACCTGCAGCAGAAGCCTTCTCAGAAACTCTTTGTTGGGTGATTTCAGCCGACAGATGTCCATCATTGTTTCCACTGAGAAACTTGCTAGGAGAGTTTTCGCAGAATCTGCAATAGGACACACGGTGGCACTCCAAGACCACAAATAACTTCGTCTTACTAAAGAAAGAAGCTTTCTAAGAAACCGCTTTATGATGTGTGAATTCAACTCACTAAGTTGCAGCTGTATTTCGTGGGGCCGTGGCCTAGCCCTATTTGTGTGGAATCTGAGAACAGATATTCCCGAACACATTGAAAACAATGGGGCCAAGGGAAACATGTTCCAATAAAAATGAGAAAGAAGCTTACTGAGAAAACTTCTTTCTGATCTGTGAGTTCATCTCACAGAGTTACAATCTCTGCCTCAAGAAGCAGTTTGCTAACACTCTTTTCGTGGAATCTGCAAAGTGATATTTGGCAGCCTATTGGGGCCCATGGTGATAAAGGAAATATCCTCACATAATAACTAAAGAGAAGCATTCTGAGAAACTGCATGCCATGTGTGAATGCAACTCACAGAGTTACACGTTTCTTTCAGTGATCAGTTTGTTAGCATAGTTTTCTGGAGATCTGCAATTAGATACTTCATAGCGCAATGAACATTACAGTGACAAAGGAAATATCCTGAGATGAAAACTAGAAAGAAGCTTTCATAGAAACTTCTTGGTGATGTGTGAATTCATCTCCACAGAGTTACACTTATGTTTCGTGGAGCAGTCTATTAACACTGTCTTTGGGAAACTGAGAAGGGCTTCTTTGGATCACATTGAGGCCTACGCTGATAAAGGAAATTTCATCCGTTCAAAACGTGAAAGAAGCTTTCTGAGAAACTTCTTCTGATCTGTGAGTTCCTCTCACAGAGATACAACCTCTGCCTCAAGAAGAAGTTTGCTAACACTCTTCTCGTCTAATCTGCAAAGTGATATTTGGAGCCTATAGGGGCCCATGGTGATAAAGGAAATGTCCTCAATAATAACTAAAGAGAAGCTTTCTGAGAAACTGCATTACCATGTGTGAATGCAACTCACAAAGTTACACGTTTCTCTTCAGTGATCAGTTTGTTAACACAGTTTTCTGGAGATCTGCAATTAGATACTTCATAGCGCAATGAACATTACAGTGACAAAGGAAATATCCAGATGAAAACTAGAAAGAAGCTTTCTTAGAAAATTCTTGGTGATGTGTGAATTCATCTCACAGAGTTACACTTATGTTTCGTGGAGCAGTCCATCAACACTGTCTTTGGGGAAAACTGAGAAGAGCTTCTTTGGATCACATTGAGGCCTACGCTGATAAAGGAAATTTCATCCGTTCAAAACGTGAAAGAAGCTTTCTGAGAAACTTCTTTCTGATCTGTGAGTTCATCTCACAGAGTTACAATCTCTGCCTCAAGAAGCAGTTTGCTAACACTCTTTTCGTGGAATCTGCAAAGTGATATTTGGGAGCCTATAGGGGCCCATGGTGATAAAGGAAATTCCTCACATAATAACTAAAGAGAAGCTTTCTGAGAAACTGCATTACCATGTGTGAATGCAACTCACAAAGTTGCACGTTTCTCTTCAGTTATCAGTTTGTTAGCACAGTTTTCTGGAAATCTGCAATTAGATACTTCATAGCGCAATGAACATTACAGTGACAAAGGAAATATCCACAGTGAAAACTAGAAGGAAGCTTTCTTAGAAACTTCTTGTTGATGTGTGAATTCATCTCACAGAGTTACACTTATGTTTCGTGGAACAGTCCATTAACACTGTCTTGTGGAAACTAGAGAAGGGCTTCTTTGGACCACATTGAGGCCTACGCTGATAAAGGAAATTTCATCCGTTCAAAACGTGACAGAAGCTTTCTGAGAAACTTCTTTCTGATCTGTGAGTTCATCTCACAGAGTTACAACCTCTGCCTCAAGAAGAAGTTGCTAACACTCTCTCGTCTAATCCGCAAAGTGATATTTGGGAGCCTATAGGGGCCCATGGTGTTAAAGGAAATGTCATCACATAATAACTAAAGAGAAGCTTCTGAGAAACTGCATTACCATGTGTGAATGCAACTCACAGAGTTACACGTTTCTCTTCAGTGATCAGTTTGTTAGCACAGTTTTCTGGAAATCTGCATTTAGATACTTCATAGCGCAATGAACATTACAGTGACAAAGGAAATATCCACAGTGACAAATGGAAGCTTTCTTAGAAATTTCTTGTTGATGTGTGAATTCATCTCACAGAGTTACACTTATGTTTCGTGGAACAGTCCATTAACACTGTCTTTGTGGAAACAGAGAAGGGCTTCTTTGGACCACATTGAGGCCTACGCTGATAAAGGAAATTTCATCCGTTCAAAACGTGAAAGAAGCTTTCTGAGAAACTTCTTTCTGATCTGTGAGTTCATCTCACAGAGGTACAACCTCTGCCTCAAGAAGCAGTTTGCTAACACTCTTTTCGTGGAATCTGCAAAGTGATATTTGGGAGCCTATAGGGGCCCATGGTGATAAAGGAAATATCCTCACATAATAACTAAAGAGAAGCTTTCTGAGAAACTGCATTGCCATGTGTGAATGCAACTCACAGAGTTACGCCATTGTTTTTTGCAGCCGTTTCTTAGGACTGTTTCCGTGGATTCCGAGAAGTGATATTTCAGATAGCATTGAAGAATAGAAGGAAAAAGAAATATCCTCCAAGAGAAAGCAGAACCAAGCTTTCTGAGAAACTGCTTTGTGATATGTGAATTCATTTCACAGTGTTCTATCACCCTTTCTCGGGGCAGTTTCCTAGCACTCATATGAGGAATCTCAGATGTGATGTCTTGGATATCGTTGAATCGCATGCTGAATAAGGAACTATCCTCAGAGAAACCTGCAGAGAAGCCTTCTCAGAAACTTCTTTGTTGTGGGTGATTTCAGCCCACAGATGTCCATCATTGTTTCCACTGAGAAACTTGCTAGGAGAGTTTTCGCAGAATCTGCAATAGGACACACGGTGGCGCTCCAAGACCACAAATAACTTCGTCTTACTAAAGAAAGAAGCTTTCTGAGAAACCGCTTTGTGATGTGTGAATTCAACTCACTAAGTTGCAGCTGTATTTCGTGGGGCCGTGGCCTAGCCCTATTTGTGTGGAATCTGAGAACAGATATTCCCGAACCCTTTGAAAACAATGGGGCCAAGGGAAACATCTTCCAATAAAAATGAGAAAGAAGCTTACTGAGAAACTTCTTTCTGATCTGTGAGTTCATCTCACAGAGTTACAATCTCTGCCTCAAGAAGCAGTTTGCTAACACTCTTTTCATGGAATCTGCAAAGTGATATTTGGCAGCGTATTGGGGCCCATGGTGATAAAGGAAATATCCTCACATAATAACTAAAGAGAAGCATTCTGAGAAACTGCATTGCCATGTGTGAATGCAACTCACAGAGTTACACGTTTCTCTTCAGTGATCAGTTTGTTAGCATAGTTTTCTGGAGATCTGCAATTAGATACTTCATAGCGCAATGAACATTACAGTGACAAAGGAAATATCCTGAGATGAAAACTAGAAAGAAGCTTTCATAGAAACTTCTTGGTGATGTGTGAATTCATCTCACAGAGTTACACTTATGTTTCGTGGAGCAGTCTATTAACACTGTCTTTGGGGAAACTGAGAAGGGCTTCTTTGGATCACATTGAGGCCTACGCTGATAAAGGAAATTTCATCCGTTCAAAACGTGAAAGAAGCTTTCTGAGAAACTTCTTCCTGATCTGTGAGTTCCTCTCACAGAGATACAACCTCTGCCTCAAGAAGAAGTTTGCTAACACTCTTCTCGTCTAATCTGCAAAGTGATATTTGGGAGCCTATAGGGGCCCCTGGTGATAAAGGAAATGTCCTCACATAATAACTAAAGAGAAGCTTTCTGAGAAACTGCATTACCATGTGTGAATGCAACTCACAAAGTTACACGTTTCTCTTAAGTGATCAGTTTGTTAACACAGTTTTCTGGAGATCTGCAATTAGATACTTCATAGCGCAATGAACATTACAGTGACAAAGGAAATATCCAGATGAAAACTAGAAAGAAGCTTTCTTAGAAACTTCTTGGTGATGTGTGAATTCATCTCACAGAGTTACACTTATGTTTCGTGGAGCAGTCCATTAACACTGTCTTTGGGGAAACTGAGAAGAGCTTCTTTGGATCACATTGAGGCCTACGCTGATAAAGGAAATTTCATCCGTTCAAAACGTGAAAGAAGCTTTCTGAGAAACTTCTTTCTGATCTGTGAGTTCATCTCACAGAGTTACAATCTCTGCCTCAAGAAGCAGTTTGCTAACACTCTTTCGTGGAATCTGCAAAGTGATATTTGGGAGCCTATAGGGGCCCATGGTGATAAAGGAAATATCCTCACATAATAACTAAAGAGAAGCTTTCTGAGAAACTGCATTACCATGTGTGAATGCAACTCACAAAGTTACACGTTTCTCTTCAGTTATCAGTTTGTTAGCACAGTTTTCTGGAAATCTGCAATTAGATACTTCATAGCGCAATGAACATTACAGTGACAAAGGAAATATCCACAGTGAAAACTAGAAGGAAGCTTTCTTAGAAACTTCTTGTTGATGTGTGAATTCATCTCACAGAGTTACACTTATGTTTCGTGGAACAGTCCATTAACACTGTCTTTGGGGAAACTGAGAAGGGCTTCTTTGGACCACATTGAGGCCTACACTGATAAAGGAAATTTCATCCGTTCAAAACGTGAAAGAAGCTTTCTGAGAAACTTCTTTCTGATCTGTGAGTTCATCTCACAGAGTTACAATCTCTGCCTCAAGAAGCAGTTTGCTAACACTCTTTTCGTGGAATCTGCAAAGTGATATTTGGCAGCCTATTGGGGCCCATGGTGATAAAGGAAATATCCTCACATAATAACTAAAGAGAAGCATTCTGAGAAACTGCATTGCCATGTGTGAATGCAACTCACAGAGTTACAAGTTTCTCTTCAGTGATCAGTTTGTTAGCATAGTTTTCTGGAGATCTGCAATTAGATACTTCATAGCGCAATGAACATTACAGTGACAAAGGAAATATCCAGAGATGAAAACTAGAAAGAAGCTTTCATAGAAACTTCTTGGTGATGTGTGAATTCATCTCACAGAGTTACACTTATGTTTCGTGGAGCAGTCCATTAACACTGTCTTTGGGGAAACTGAGAAGGGCTTCTTTGGACCACATTGAGGCCTACGCTGATAAGGAAATTTCATCCGTTCTAAACGTGAAAGAAGCTTTCTGAGAAACTTCTTTCTGATCTGTGAGTTCATCTCACAGAGTTACAACCTCTGCCTCAAGAAGAAGTTTGCTAACACTCTTCTCGTCTAATCCGCAAAGTGATATTTGGGAGCCTATAGGGGCCCATGGTGTTAAAGGAAATGTCCTCACATAATAACTAAAGAGAAGCTTTCTGAGAAACTGCATTACCATGTGTGAATGCAACTCACAGAGTTACACGTTTCTCTTCAGTGATCAGTTTGTTAGCACAGTTTTCTGGAAATCTGCATTTAGATACTTCATAGCGCAATGAACATTACAGTGACAAAGGAAATATCCACAGTGACAACTAGAAGGAAGCTTTCTTAGAAATTTCTTGTTGATGTGTGAATTCATCTCACAGAGTTACACTTATGTTTCGTGGAACAGTCCATTAACACTGTCTTTGGGGAAACTGAGAAGGGCTTCTTTGGACCACATTGAGGCCTACACTGATAAAGGAAATTTCATCCGTTCAAAACGTGAAAGAAGCTTTCTGAGAAACTTCTTTCTGATCTATGAGTTCATCTCACAGAGTTACAACCTCTGCCTCAAGAAGAAGTTTGCTAACACTCTTCTCGTCTAGTCTGCAAAGTGATATTTGGGAGCCTATAGGGGCCCATGGTGATAAAGGAAATGTCCTCACATAATAACTAAAGAGAAGCTTTCTGAGAAACTGCATTTCCATGTGTGAATGCAACTCACAGAGTTACACGTTTCTCTTCAGTGATCAGTTTGTTAGCACAGATTTCTGGAGATCTGCAATTAGATAATTCATAGCGCAATGAACATTACAGTGACAAAGGAAATATCCAGATGAAAACTAGAAAGAAGCTTTCTTAGAAACTTCTTGGTGATGTGTGAATTCATCTCACAGAGTTACACTTATGTTTCGTGGAACAGTCCATTAACACTGTCTTTGTGGAAACAGAGAAGGGCTTCTTTGGACCACATTGAGGCCTACGCTGATAAAGGAAATTTCATCCGTTGAAAACGTGAAAGAAGCTTTCTGAGAAACTTCTTTCTGATCTGTGAGTTCATCTCACAGAGGTACAACCTCTGCCTCAAGAAGCAGTTTGCTAACACTCTTTTCGTGGAATCTGCAAAGTGATATTTGGGAGCCTATAGGGGCCCATGGTGATAAAGGAAATATCCTCACATAATAACTAAAGAGAAGCTTTCTGAGAAACTGCACTGCCATGTGTGAATGCAACTCACAGAGTTACGCCATTGTTTTTGCAGCCGTTTCTTAGGACTGTTTCCGTGGATTCCGAGAAGTGATATTTCAGATAGCTTTGAAGAATAGAAGGAAAAAGAAATATCCTCCAAGAGAAAGCAGAACCAAGCTTTCTGAGAAACTGCTTTGTGATATGTGAATTCATTTCACAGTGTTCTATCACCCTTTCTCGGGGGAGTTTCCTAGCACTCATTTGAGGAATCTCAGATGTGATGTCTTGGATATCGTTGAATCGCATGCTGAATAAGGAACTATCCTCAGAGAAACCTGCAGAGAAGCCTTCTCAGAAACTTCTTTGTTGTGGGTGATTTCAGCCCACAGATGTCCATCATTGTTTCCACTGAGAAACTTGCTAGGAGAGTTTTCGCAGAATCTGCAATAGGACACACGGTGGCGCTCCAAGACCACAAATAACTTCGTCTTACTAAAGAAAGAAGCTTTCTGAGAAACCGCTTTGTGATGTGTGAATTCAACACACTAAGTTGCAGCTGTATTTCGTGGGGCCGTGGCCTAGCCCTATTTGTGTGGAATCTGAGAACAGATATTCCCGAACCCTTTGAAAACAATGGGGCCAAGGGAAACATCTTCCAATAAAAATGAGAAAGAAGCTTACTGAGAAACTTCTTTCTGATCTGTGAGTTCATCTCACAGAGTTACAATCTCTGCCTCAAGAAGCAGTTTGCTAACACTCTTTTCGTGGAATCTGCAAAGTGATATTTGGCAGCCTATTGGGGCCCATGGTGATAAAGGAAATATCCTCACATAATAACTAAAGAGAAGCATTCTGAGAAACTGCATTGCCATGTGTGAATGCAACTCACAGAGTTACACGTTTCTCTTCAGTGATCAGTTTGTTAGCATAGTTTTCTGGAGATCTGCAATTAGATACTTCATAGCGCAATGAACATTACAGTGACAAAGGAAATATCCAGAGATGAAAACTAGAAAGAAGCTTTCATAGAAACTTCTTAGTGATGTGTGAATTCATCTCACAGAGTTACACTTATGTTTCGTGGAGCAGTCCATTAACACTGTCTTTGGGGAAACTGAGAAGGGCTTCTTTGGATCACATTGAGGCCTACGCTGATAAAGGAAATTTCATCCGTTCAAAACGTGAAAGAAGCTTTCTGAGAAACTTCTTTCTGATCTGTGAGTTCATCTCACAGAGTTACAACCTCTGCCTCAAGAAGCAGTTTGCTAACACTCTTTTCGTGGAATCTGCAAAGTGATATTTGGGAGCCTATAGGGGCCCATGGTGATAAAGGAAATATCCTCACATAATAACTAAAGAGAAGCTTTCTGAGAAACTGCATTGCCATGTGTGAATGCAACTCACAGAGTTACGCCATTGTTTTTTGCAGCCGTTTCTTAGGACTGTTTCCGTGGATTCCGAGAAGTGATATTTCAGATAGCTTTGAAGAATAGAAGGAAAAAGAAATATCCTCCAAGAGAAAGCAGAACCAAGCTTTCTGAGAAACTGCTTTGTGATATGTGAATTCATTTCACAGTGTTCTATCACCCTTTCTCGGGGGAGTTTCCTAGCACTCATATGAGGAATCTCAGACGTGATGTCTTGGATGTCGTTAAATCGCATGCTGAATAAGGAACTATCCTCAGAGAAACCTGCAGAGAAGCCTTCTCAGAAACTTCTTTGTTGTGGGTGATTTCAGCCGACAGATGTCCATCATTGTTTCCACTGAGAAACTTGCTAGGAGAGTTTTCGCAGAATCTGCAATAGGACACACGGTGGCACTCCAAGACCACAAATAACTTCGTCTTACTAAAGAAAGAAGCTTTCTAAGAAACCGCTTTGTGATGTGTGAATTCAACTCACTAAGTTGCAGCTGTATTTCGTGGGGCCGTGGCCTAGCCCTATTTGTGTGGAATCTGAGAACAGATATTCCCGAACACATTGAAAACAATGGGGCCAAGGGAAACATGTTCCAATAAAAATGAGAAAGAAGCTTACTGAGAAACTTCTTTCTGATCTGTGAGTTCATCTCACAGAGTTACAATCTCTGCCTCAAGAAGCAGTTTGCTAACACTCTTTTCGTGGAATCTGCAAAGTGATATTTGGCAGCCTATTGGGGCCAATGGTGATAAAGGAAATATCCTCACATAATAACTAAAGAGAAGCATTCTGAGAAACTGCATTGCCATGTGTGAATGCAACTCACAGAGTTACACGTTTCTCTTCAGTGATCAGTTTGTTAGCATAGTTTTCTGGAGATCTGCAATTAGATACTTCATAGCGCAATGAACATTACAGTGACAAAGGAAATATCCTGAGATGAAAACTAGAAAGAAGCTTTCATAGAAACTTCTTGGTGATGTGTGAATTCATCTCACAGAGTTACACTTATGTTTCGTGGAGCCGTCTATTAACACTGTCTTTGGGGAAACTGAGAAGGGCTTCTTTGGATCACATTGAGGCCTACGCTGATAAAGGAAATTTCATCCGTTCAAAACGTGAAAGAAGCTTTCTGAGAAACTTCTTCCTGATCTGTGAGTTCCTCTCACAGAGATACAACCTCTGCCTCAAGAAGAAGTTTGCTAACACTCTTCTCGTCTAATCTGCAAAGTGATATTTGGGAGCCTATAGGGGCCCCTGGTGATAAAGGAAATGTCCTCACATAATAACTAAAGAGAAGCTTTCTGAGAAACTGCATTACCATGTGTGAATGCAACTCACAAAGTTACACGTTTCTCTTAAGTGATCAGTTTGTTAACACAGTTTTCTGGAGATCTGCAATTAGATACTTCATAGCGCAATGAACATTACAGTGACAAAGGAAATATCCAGATGAAAACTAGAAAGAAGCTTTCTTAGAAACTTCTTGGTGATGTGTGAATTCATCTCACAGAGTTACACTTATGTTTCGTGGAGCAGTCCATTAACACTGTCTTTGGGGAAACTGAGAAGAGCTTCTTTGGATCACATTGAGGCCTACGCTGATAAAGGAAATTTCATCCGTTCAAAACGTGAAAGAAGCTTTCTGAGAAACTTCTTTCTGATCTGTGAGTTCATCTCACAGAGTTACAATCTCTGCCTCAAGAAGCAGTTTGCTAACACTCTTTTCGTGGAATCTGCAAAGTGATATTTGGGAGCCTATAGGGGCCCATGGTGATAAAGGAAATATCCTCACATAATAACTAAAGAGAAGCTTTCTGAGAAACTGCATTACCATGTGTGAATGCAACTCACAAAGTTACACGTTTCTCTTCAGTTATCAGTTTGTTAGCACAGTTTTCTGGAAATCTGCAATTAGATACTTCATAGCGCAATGAACATTACAGTGACAAAGGAAATATCCACAGTGAAAACTAGAAGGAAGCTTTCTTAGAAACTTCTTGTTGATGTGTGAATTCATCTCACAGAGTTACACTTATGTTTCGTGGAACAGTCCATTAACACTGTCTTTGGGGAAACTGAGAAGGGCTTCTTTGGACCACATTGAGGCCTACACTGATAAAGGAAATTTCATCCGTTCAAAACGTGAAAGAAGCTTTCTGAGAAACTTCTTTCTGATCTGTGAGTTCATCTCACAGAGTTACAATCTCTGCCTCAAGAAGCAGTTTGCTAACACTCTTTTCGTGGAATCTGCAAAGTGATATTTGGCAGCCTATTGGGGCCCATGGTGATAAAGGAAATATCCTCACATAATAACTAAAGAGAAGCATTCTGAGAAACTGCATTGCCATGTGTGAATGCAACTCACAGAGTTACAAGTTTCTCTTCAGTGATCAGTTTGTTAGCATAGTTTTCTGGAGATCTGCAATTAGATACTTCATAGCGCAATGAACATTACAGTGACAAAGGAAATATCCAGAGATGAAAACTAGAAAGAAGCTTTCATAGAAACTTCTTGGTGATGTGTGAATTCATCTCACAGAGTTACACTTATGTTTCGTGGAGCAGTCCATTAACACTGTCTTTGGGGAAACTGAGAAGGGCTTCTTTGGACCACATTGAGGCCTACGCTGATAAAGGAAATTTCATCCGTTCTAAACGTGAAAGAAGCTTTCTGAGAAACTTCTTTCTGATCTGTGAGTTCATCTCACAGAGTTACAACCTCTGCCTCAAGAAGAAGTTTGCTAACACTCTTCTCGTCTAATCCGCAAAGTGATATTTGGGAGCCTATAGGGGCCCATGGTGTTAAAGGAAATGTCCTCACATAATAACTAAAGAGAAGCTTTCTGAGAAACTGCATTACCATGTGTGAATGCAACTCACAGAGTTACACGTTTCTCTTCAGTGATCAGTTTGTTAGCACAGTTTTCTGGAAATCTGCATTTAGATACTTCATAGCGCAATGAACATTACAGTGACAAAGGAAATATCCACAGTGACAACTAGAAGGAAGCTTTCTTAGAAATTTCTTGTTGATGTGTGAATTCATCTCACAGAGTTACACTTATGTTTCGTGGAACAGTCCATTAACACTGTCTTTGGGGAAACTGAGAAGGGCTTCTTTGGACCACATTGAGGCCTACGCTGATAAAGGAAATTTCATCCGTTCAAAACGTGAAAGAAGCTTTCTGAGAAACTTCTTTCTGATCTATGAGTTCATCTCACAGAGTTACAACCTCTGCCTCAAGAAGAAGTTTGCTAACACTCTTCTCGTCTAGTCTGCAAAGTGATATTTGGGAGCCTATAGGGGCCCATGGTGATAAAGGAAATGTCCTCACATAATAACTAAAGAGAAGCTTTCTGAGAAACTGCATTTCCATGTGTGAATGCAACTCACAGAGTTACACGTTTCTCTTCAGTGATCAGTTTGTTAGCACAGATTTCTGGAGATCTGCAATTAGATACTTCATAGCGCAATGAACATTACAGTGACAAAGGAAATATCCAGATGAAAACTAGAAAGAAGCTTTCTTAGAAACTTCTTGGTGATGTGTGAATTCATCTCACAGAGTTACACTTATGTTTCGTGGAACAGTCCATTAACACTGTCTTTGTGGAAACAGAGAAGGGCTTCTTTGGACCACATTGAGGCCTACGCTGATAAAGGAAATTTCATCCGTTGAAAACGTGAAAGAAGCTTTCTGAGAAACTTCTTTCTGATCTGTGAGTTCATCTCACAGAGGTACAACCTCTGCCTCAAGAAGCAGTTTGCTAACACTCTTTTCGTGGAATCTCCAAAGTGATATTTGGGAGCCTATAGGGGCCCATGGTGATAAAGGAAATATCCTCACATAATAACTAAAGAGAAGCTTTCTGAGAAACTGCATTGCCATGTGTGAATGCAACTCACAGAGTTACGCCATTGTTTTTGCAGCCGTTTCTTAGGACTGTTTCCGTGGATTCCGAGAAGTGATATTTCAGATAGCTTTGAAGAATAGAAGGAAAAAGAAATATCCTCCAAGAGAAAGCAGAACCAAGCTTTCTGAGAAACTGCTTTGTGATATGTGAATTCATTTCACAGTGTTCTATCACCCTTTCTCGGGGGAGTTTCCTAGCACTCATTTGAGGAATCTCAGATGTGATGTCTTGGATATCGTTGAATCGCATGCTGAATAAGGAACTATCCTCAGAGAAACCTGCAGAGAAGCCTTCTCAGAAACTTCTTTGTTGTGGGTGATTTCAGCCCACAGATGTCCATCATTGTTTCCACTGAGAAACTTGCTAGGAGAGTTTTCGCAGAATCTGCAATAGGACACACGGTGGCGCTCCAAGACCACAAATAACTTCGTCTTACTAAAGAAAGAAGCTTTCTGAGAAACCGCTTTGTGATGTGTGAATTCAACTCACTAAGTTGCAGCTGTATTTCGTGGGGCCGTGGCCTAGCCCTATTTGTGTGGAATCTGAGAACAGATATTCCCGAACCCTTTGAAAACAATGGGGCCAAGGGAAACATCTTCCAATAAAAATGAGAAAG
Organism: Rhinopithecus roxellana; assembly: GCF_007565055.1. Classification (NCBI taxonomy): domain Eukaryota; kingdom Metazoa; phylum Chordata; class Mammalia; order Primates; family Cercopithecidae; genus Rhinopithecus; species Rhinopithecus roxellana. Next base: position 118,203,354 of record NC_044564.1, read on the forward strand.
AAGCTTACTGAGAAACTTCTTTCTGATCTGTGAGTTCATCTCACAGAGTTACAATCTCTGCCTCAAGAAGCAGTTTGCTAACACTCTTTTCGTGGAATCTGCAAAGTGATATTTGGCAGCGTATTGGGGCCCATGGTGATAAAGGAAATATCCTCACATAATAACTAAAGAGAAGCATTCTGAGAAACTGCATTGCCATGTGTGAATGCAACTCACAGAGTTACACGTTTCTCTTCAGTGATCAGTTTGTTAGCATAGTTTTCTGGAGATCTGCAATTAGATACTTCATAGCGCAATGAACATTACAGTGACAAAGGAAATATCCAGAGATGAAAACTAGAAAGAAGCTTTCATAGAAACTTCTTGGTGATGTGTGAATTCATCTCACAGAGTTACACTTATGTTTCGTGGAGCAGTCCATTAACACTGTCTTTGGGGAAACTGAGAAGGGCTTCTTTGGATCACATTGAGGCCTACGCTGATAAAGGAAATTTCATCCGTTCAAAACGTGAAAGAAGCTTTCTGAGAAACTTCTTTCTGATCTGTGAGTTCATCTCACAGAGTTACAACCTCTGCCTCAAGAAGCAGTTTGCTAACACTCTTTTCGTGGAATCTGCAAAGTGATATTTGGGAGCCTATAGGGGCCCATGGTGATAAAGGAAATATCCTCACATAATAACTAAAGAGAAGCTTTCTGAGAAACTGCATTGCCATGTGTGAATGCAACTCACAGAGTTACGCCATTGTTTTTTGCAGCCGTTTCTTAGGACTGTTTCCGTGGATTCCGAGAAGTGATATTTCAGATAGCTTTGAAGAATAGAAGGAAAAAGAAATATCCTCCAAGAGAAAGCAGAACCAAGCTTTCTGAGAAACTGCTTTGTGATATGTGAATTCATTTCACAGTGTTCTATCACCCTTTCTCGGGGGAGTTTCCTAGCACTCATATGAGGAATCTCAGACGTGATGTCTTGGATGTCGTTAAATCGCATGCTGAATAAGGAACTATCCTCAGAGAAACCTGCAGAGAAGCCTTCTCAGAAACTTCTTTGTTGTGGGTGATTTCAGCCGACAGATGTCCATCATTGTTTCCACTGAGAAACTTGCTAGGAGAGTTTTCGCAGAATCTGCAATAGGACACACGGTGGCACTCCAAGACCACAAATAACTTCGTCTTACTAAAGAAAGAAGCTTTCTAAGAAACCGCTTTGTGATGTGTGAATTCAACTCACTAAGTTGCAGCTGTATTTCGTGGGGCCGTGGCCTAGCCCTATTTGTGTGGAATCTGAGAACAGATATTCCCGAACACATTGAAAACAATGGGGCCAAGGGAAACATGTTCCAATAAAAATGAGAAAGAAGCTTACTGAGAAACTTCTTTCTGATCTGTGAGTTCATCTCACAGAGTTACAATCTCTGCCTCAAGAAGCAGTTTGCTAACACTCTTTTCGTGGAATCTGCAAAGTGATATTTGGCAGCCTATTGGGGCCCATGGTGATAAAGGAAATATCCTCACATAATAACTAAAGAGAAGCATTCTGAGAAACTGCATTGCCATGTGTGAATGCAACTCACAGAGTTACACGTTTCTCTTCAGTGATCAGTTTGTTAGCATAGTTTTCTGGAGATCTGCAATTAGATACTTCATAGCGCAATGAACATTACAGTGACAAAGGAAATATCCTGAGATGAAAACTAGAAAGAAGCTTTCATAGAAACTTCTTGGTGATGTGTGAATTCATCTCACAGAGTTACACTTATGTTTCGTGGAGCAGTCTATTAACACTGTCTTTGGGGAAACTGAGAAGGGCTTCTTTGGATCACATTGAGGCCTACGCTGATAAAGGAAATTTCATCCGTTCAAAACGTGAAAGAAGCTTTCTGAGAAACTTCTTCCTGATCTGTGAGTTCCTCTCACAGAGATACAACCTCTGCCTCAAGAAGAAGTTTGCTAACACTCTTCTCGTCTAATCTGCAAAGTGATATTTGGGAGCCTATAGGGGCCCCTGGTGATAAAGGAAATGTCCTCACATAATAACTAAAGAGAAGCTTTCTGAGAAACTGCATTACCATGTGTGAATGCAACTCACAAAGTTACACGTTTCTCTTAAGTGATCAGTTTGTTAACACAGTTTTCTGGAGATCTGCAATTAGATACTTCATAGCGCAATGAACATTACAGTGACAAAGGAAATATCCAGATGAAAACTAGAAAGAAGCTTTCTTAGAAACTTCTTGGTGATGTGTGAATTCATCTCACAGAGTTACACTTATGTTTCGTGGAGCAGTCCATTAACACTGTCTTTGGGGAAACTGAGAAGAGCTTCTTTGGATCACATTGAGGCCTACGCTGATAAAAGAAATTTCATCCGTTCAAAACGTGAAAGAAGCTTTCTGAGAAACTTCTTTCTGATCTGTGAGTTCATCTCACAGAGTTACAATCTCTGCCTCAAGAAGCAGTTTGCTAACACTCTTTTCGTGGAATCTGCAAAGTGATATTTGGGAGCCTATAGGGGCCCATGGTGATAAAGGAAATATCCTCACATAATAACTAAAGAGAAGCTTTCTGAGAAACTGCATTACCATGTGTGAATGCAACTCACAAAGTTACACGTTTCTCTTCAGTTATCAGTTTGTTAGCACAGTTTTCTGGAAATCTGCAATTAGATACTTCATAGCGCAATGAACATTACAGTGACAAAGGAAATATCCACAGTGAAAACTAGAAGGAAGCTTTCTTAGAAACTTCTTGTTGATGTGTGAATTCATCTCACAGAGTTACACTTATGTTTCGTGGAACAGTCCATTAACACTGTCTTTGGGGAAACTGAGAAGGGCTTCTTTGGACCACATTGAGGCCTACACTGATAAAGGAAATTTCATCCGTTCAAAACGTGAAAGAAGCTTTCTGAGAAACTTCTTTCTGATCTGTGAGTTCATCTCACAGAGTTACAATCTCTGCCTCAAGAAGCAGTTTGCTAACACTCTTTTCGTGGAATCTGCAAAGTGATATTTGGCAGCCTATTGGGGCCCATGGTGATAAAGGAAATATCCTCACATAATAACTAAAGAGAAGCATTCTGAGAAACTGCATTGCCATGTGTGAATGCAACTCACAGAGTTACAAGTTTCTCTTCAGTGATCAGTTTGTTAGCATAGTTTTCTGGAGATCTGCAATTAGATACTTCATAGCGCAATGAACATTACAGTGACAAAGGAAATATCCAGAGATGAAAACTAGAAAGAAGCTTTCATAGAAACTTCTTGGTGATGTGTGAATTCATCTCACAGAGTTACACTTATGTTTCGTGGAGCAGTCCATTAACACTGTCTTTGGGGAAACTGAGAAGGGCTTCTTTGGACCACATTGAGGCCTACGCTGATAAAGGAAATTTCATCCGTTCTAAACGTGAAAGAAGCTTTCTGAGAAACTTCTTTCTGATCTGTGAGTTCATCTCACAGAGTTACAACCTCTGCCTCAAGAAGAAGTTTGCTAACACTCTTCTCGTCTAATCCGCAAAGTGATATTTGGGAGCCTATAGGGGCCCATGGTGTTAAAGGAAATGTCCTCACATAATAACTAAAGAGAAGCTTTCTGAGAAACTGCATTACCATGTGTGAATGCAACTCACAGAGTTACACGTTTCTCTTCAGTGATCAGTTTGTTAGCACAGTTTTCTGGAAATCTGCATTTAGATACTTCATAGCGCAATGAACATTACAGTGACAAAGGAAATATCCACAGTGACAACTAGAAGGAAGCTTTCTTAGAAATTTCTTGTTGATGTGTGAATTCATCTCACAGAGTTACACTTATGTTTCGTGGAACAGTCCATTAACACTGTCTTTGGGGAAACTGAGAAGGGCTTCTTTGGACCACATTGAGGCCTACGCTGATAAAGGAAATTTCATCCGTTCAAAACGTGAAAGAAGCTTTCTGAGAAACTTCTTTCTGATCTATGAGTTCATCTCACAGAGTTACAACCTCTGCCTCAAGAAGAAGTTTGCTAACACTCTTCTCGTCTAGTCTGCAAAGTGATATTTGGGAGCCTATAGGGGCCCATGGTGATAAAGGAAATGTCCTCACATAATAACTAAAGAGAAGCTTTCTGAGAAACTGCATTTCCATGTGTGAATGCAACTCACAGAGTTACACGTTTCTCTTCAGTGATCAGTTTGTTAGCACAGATTTCTGGAGATCTGCAATTAGATACTTCATAGCGCAATGAACATTACAGTGACAAAGGAAATATCCAGATGAAAACTAGAAAGAAGCTTTCTTAGAAACTTCTTGGTGATGTGTGAATTCATCTCACAGAGTTACACTTATGTTTCGTGGAACAGTCCATTAACACTGTCTTTGTGGAAACAGAGAAGGGCTTCTTTGGACCACATTGAGGCCTACGCTGATAAAGGAAATTTCATCCGTTGAAAACGTGAAAGAAGCTTTCTGAGAAACTTCTTTCTGATCTGTGAGTTCATCTCACAGAGGTACAACCTCTGCCTCAAGAAGCAGTTTGCTAACACTCTTTTCGTGGAATCTCCAAAGTGATATTTGGGAGCCTATAGGGGCCCATGGTGATAAAGGAAATATCCTCACATAATAACTAAAGAGAAGCTTTCTGAGAAACTGCATTGCCATGTGTGAATGCAACTCACAGAGTTACGCCATTGTTTTTGCAGCCGTTTCTTAGGACTGTTTCCGTGGATTCCGAGAAGTGATATTTCAGATAGCTTTGAAGAATAGAAGGAAAAAGAAATATCCTCCAAGAGAAAGCAGAACCAAGCTTTCTGAGAAACTGCTTTGTGATATGTGAATTCATTTCACAGTGTTCTATCACCCTTTCTCGGGGGAGTTTCCTAGCACTCATTTGAGGAATCTCAGATGTGATGTCTTGGATATCGTTGAATCGCATGCTGAATAAGGAACTATCCTCAGAGAAACCTGCAGAGAAGCCTTCTCAGAAACTTCTTTGTTGTGGGTGATTTCAGCCCACAGATGTCCATCATTGTTTCCACTGAGAAACTTGCTAGGAGAGTTTTCGCAGAATCTGCAATAGGACACACGGTGGCGCTCCAAGACCACAAATAACTTCGTCTTACTAAAGAAAGAAGCTTTCTGAGAAACCGCTTTGTGATGTGTGAATTCAACTCACTAAGTTGCAGCTGTATTTCGTGGGGCCGTGGCCTAGCCCTATTTGTGTGGAATCTGAGAACAGATATTCCCGAACCCTTTGAAAACAATGGGGCCAAGGGAAACATCTTCCAATAAAAATGAGAAAGAAGCTTACTGAGAAACTTCTTTCTGATCTGTGAGTTCATCTCACAGAGTTACAATCTCTGCCTCAAGAAGCAGTTTGCTAACACTCTTTTCGTGGAATCTGCAAAGTGATATTTGGCAGCCTATTGGGGCCCATGGTGATAAAGGAAATATCCTCACATAATAACTAAAGAGAAGCATTCTGAGAAACTGCATTGCCATGTGTGAATGCAACTCACAGAGTTACACGTTTCTCTTCAGTGATCAGTTTGTTAGCATAGTTTTCTGGAGATCTGCAATTAGATACTTCATAGCGCAATGAACATTACAGTGACAAAGGAAATATCCAGAGATGAAAACTAGAAAGAAGCTTTCATAGAAACTTCTTGGTGATGTGTGAATTCATCTCACAGAGTTACACTTATGTTTCGTGGAGCAGTCCATTAACACTGTCTTTGGGGAAACTGAGAAGGGCTTCTTTGGATCACATTGAGGCCTACGCTGATAAAGGAAATTTCATCCGTTCAAAACGTGAAAGAAGCTTTCTGAGAAACTTCTTTCTGATCTGTGAGTTCATCTCACAGAGTTACAACCTCTGCCTCAAGAAGCAGTTTGCTAACACTCTTTTCGTGGAATCTGCAAAGTGATATTTGGGAGCCTATAGGGGCCCATGGTGATAAAGGAAATATCCTCACATAATAACTAAAGAGAAGCTTTCTGAGAAACTGCATTGCCATGTGTGAATGCAACTCACAGAGTTACGCCATTGTTTTTTGCAGCCGTTTCTTAGGACTGTTTCCGTGGATTCCGAGAAGTGATATTTCAGATAGCTTTGAAGAATAGAAGGAAAAAGAAATATCCTCCAAGAGAAAGCAGAACCAAGCTTTCTGAGAAACTGCTTTGTGATATGTGAATTCATTTCACAGTGTTCTATCACCCTTTCTCGGGGGAGTTTCCTAGCACTCATATGAGGAATCTCAGACGTGATGTCTTGGATGTCGTTAAATCGCATGCTGAATAAGGAACTATCCTCAGAGAAACCTGCAGAGAAGCCTTCTCAGAAACTTCTTTGTTGTGGGTGATTTCAGCCGACAGATGTCCATCATTGTTTCCACTGAGAAACTTGCTAGGAGAGTTTTCGCAGAATCTGCAATAGGACACACGGTGGCACTCCAAGACCACAAATAACTTCGTCTTACTAAAGAAAGAAGCTTTCTAAGAAACCGCTTTGTGATGTGTGAATTCAACTCACTAAGTTGCAGCTGTATTTCGTGGGGCCGTGGCCTAGCCCTATTTGTGTGGAATCTGAGAACAGATATTCCCGAACACATTGAAAACAATGGGGCCAAGGGAAACATGTTCCAATAAAAATGAGAAAGAAGCTTACTGAGAAACTTCTTTCTGATCTGTGAGTTCATCTCACAGAGTTACAATCTCTGCCTCAAGAAGCAGTTTGCTAACACTCTTTTCGTGGAATCTGCAAAGTGATATTTGGCAGCCTATTGGGGCCCATGGTGATAAAGGAAATATCCTCACATAATAACTAAAGAGAAGCATTCTGAGAAACTGCATTGCCATGTGTGAATGCAACTCACAGAGTTACACGTTTCTCTTCAGTGATCAGTTTGTTAGCATAGTTTTCTGGAGATCTGCAATTAGATACTTCATAGCGCAATGAACATTACAGTGACAAAGGAAATATCCTGAGATGAAAACTAGAAAGAAGCTTTCATAGAAACTTCTTGGTGATGTGTGAATTCATCTCACAGAGTTACACTTATGTTTCGTGGAGCAGTCTATTAACACTGTCTTTGGGGAAACTGAGAAGGGCTTCTTTGGATCACATTGAGGCCTACGCTGATAAAGGAAATTTCATCCGTTCAAAACGTGAAAGAAGCTTTCTGAGAAACTTCTTTCTGATCTGTGAGTTCCTCTCACAGAGATACAACCTCTGCCTCAAGAAGAAGTTTGCTAACACTCTTCTCGTCTAATCTGCAAAGTGATATTTGGGAGCCTATAGGGGCCCATGGTGATAAAGGAAATGTCCTCACATAATAACTAAAGAGAAGCTTTCTGAGAAACTGCATTACCATGTGTGAATGCAACTCACAAAGTTACACGTTTCTCTTCAGTGATCAGTTGTTAACACAGTTTTCTGGAGATCTGCAATTAGATACTTCATAGCGCAATGAACATTACAGTGACAAAGGAAATATCCAGATGAAAACTAGAAAGAAGCTTTCTTAGAAACTTCTTGGTGATGTGTGAATTCATCTCACAGAGTTACACTTATGTTTCGTGGAGCAGTCCATCAACACTGTCTTTGGGGAAACTGAGAAGAGCTTCTTTGGATCACATTGAGGCCTACGCTGATAAAGGAAATTTCATCCGTTCAAAACGTGAAAGAAGCTTTCTGAGAAACTTCTTTCTGATCTGTGAGTTCATCTCACAGAGTTACAATCTCTGCCTCAAGAAGCAGTTTGCTAACACTCTTTTCGTGGAATCTGCAAAGTGATATTTGGGAGCCTATAGGGGCCCATGGTGATAAAGGAAATATCCTCACATAATAACTAAAGAGAAGCTTTCTGAGAAACTGCATCACCATGTGTGAATGCAACTCACAGAGTTACACGTTTCTCTTCAGTTATCAGTTTGTTAGCACAGTTTTCTGGAAATCTGCAATTAGATACTTCATAGCGCAATGAACATTACAGTGACAAAGGAAATATCCACAGTGAAAACTAGAAGGAAGCTTTCTTAGAAACTTCTTGTTGATGTGTGAATTCATCTCACAGAGTTACACTTATGTTTCGTGGAACAGTCCATTAACACTGTCTTTGGGGAAACTGAGAAGGGCTTCTTTGGACCACATTGAGGCCTACGCTGATAAAGGAAATTTCATCCGTTCTAAACGTGAAAGAAGCTTTCCGAGAAACTTCTTTCTGATCTGTGAGTTCATGTCACAGAGTTACAACCTCTACCTCAAGAAGAAGTTTGCTAACACTCTTCTCGTCTAATCTGCAAAGTGATATTTGGGAGCCTATTGGGGCCCATGGTGATAAAGGAAATGTCCTCACATAATAACTAAAGAGAAGCTTTCTGAGAAACTGCATTGCCATGTGTGAATGCAACTCACAGAGTTACACGTTTCTCTTCAGTGATCAGTTTGTTAGCACAGTTTTCTGGAAATCTGCAATTAGATACTTCATAGCGCAATGAACATTACAGTGACAAAGGAAATATCCACAGTGAAAACTAGAAGGAAGCTTTCTTAGAAACTTCTTGTTGATGTGTGAATTCATCTCACAGAGTTACACTTATGTTTCGTGGAACAGTCCATTAACACTGTCTTTGTGGAAACAGAGAAGGGCTTCTTTGGACCACATTGAGGCCTACGCTGATAAAGGAAATTTCATCCGTTCAAAACGTGACAGAAGCTTTCTGAGAAACTTCTTTCTGATCTGTGAGTTCATCTCACAGAGTTACAACCTCTGCCTCAAGAAGAAGTTTGCTAACACTCTACTCGTCTAATCCGCAAAGTGATATTTGGGAGCCTATAGGGGCCCATGGTGTTAAAGGAAATGTCATCACATAATAACTAAAGAGAAGCTTTCTGAGAAACTGCATTACCATGTGTGAATGCAACTCACAGAGTTACACGTTTCTCTTCAGTGATCAGTTTGTTAGCACAGTTTTCTGGAAATCTGCATTTAGATACTTCATAGCGCAATGAACATTACAGTGACAAGGAAATATCCACAGTGACAAATGGAAGCTTTCTTAGAAATTTCTTGTTGATGTGTGAATTCATCTCACAGAGTTACACTTATGTTTCGTGGAACAGTCCATTAACACTGTCTTTGGGGAAACTGAGAAGGGCTTCTTTGGACCACATTGAGGCCTACGCTGATAAAGGAAATTTCATCCGTTCAAAACGTGAAAGAAGCTTTCTGAGAAACTTCTTTCTGATCTGTGAGTTCATCTCACAGAGTTACAACCTCTGCCTCAAGAAGAAGTTTGCTAACACTCTTCTCGTCTAGTCTGCAAAGTGATATTTGGGAGCCTATAGGGGCCCATGGTGATAAAGGAAATGTCCTCACATAATAACTAAAGAGAAGCTTTCTGAGAAACTGCATTTCCATGTGTGAATGCAACTCACAGAGTTACACGTTTCTCTTCAGTGATCAGTTTGTTAGCACAGTTTTCTGGAGATCTGCAATTAGATACTTCATAGCGCAATGAACATTACAGTGACAAAGGAAATATCCAGATGAAAACTAGAAAGAAGCTTTCTTAGAAACTTCTTGGTGATGTGTGAATTCATCTCACAGAGTTACACTTATGTTTCGTGAACAGTCCATTAACACTGTCTTTGTGGAAACAGAGAAGGGCTTCTTTGGACCACATTGAGGCCTACGCTGATAAAGGAAATTTCATCCGTTCAAAACGTGAAAGAAGCTTTCTGAGAAACTTCTTTCTGATCTGTGAGTTCATCTCACAGAGGTACAACCTCTGCCTCAAGAAGCAGTTTGCTAACACTCTTTTCGTGGAATCTGCAAAGTGATATTTGGGAGCCTATAGGGGCCCATGGTGATAAAGGAAATATCCTCACATAATAACTAAAGAGAAGCTTTCTGAGAAACTGCATTGCCATGTGTGAATGCAACTCACAGAGTTACGCCATTGTTTTTTGCAGCCGTTTCTTAGGACTGTTTCCGTGGATTCCGAGAAGTGATATTTCAGATAGCATTGAAGAATAGAAGGAAAAGAAATATCCTCCAAGAGAAGCAGAACCAAGCTTTCTGAGAAACTGCTTTGTGATATGTGAATTCATTTCACAGTGTTCTATCACCCTTTCTCGGGGCAGTTTCCTAGCACTCATATGAGGAATCTCAGATGTGATGTCTTGGATATCGTTGAATCGCATGCTGAATAAGGAACTATCCTCAGAGAAACCTGCAGAGAAGCCTTCTCAGAAACTTCTTTGTTGTGGGTGATTTCAGCCCACAGATGTCCATCATTGTTTCCACTGAGAAACTTGCTAGGAGAGTTTTCGCAGAATCTGCAATAGGACACACGGTGGCGCTCCAAGACCACAAATAACTTCGTCTTACTAAAGAAAGAAGCTTTCTGAGAAACCGCTTTGTGATGTGTGAATTCAACTCACTAAGTTGCAGCTGTATTTCGTGGGGCCGTGGCCTAGCCCTATTTGTGTGGAATCTGAGAACAGATATTCCCGAACACTTTGAAAACAATGGGGCCAAGGGAAACATCTTCCAATAAAAATGAGAAAGAAGCTTACTGAGAAACTTCTTTCTGATCTGTGAGTTCATCTCACAGAGTTACAATCTCTGCCTCAAGAAGCAGTTTGCTAACACTCTTTTCGTGGAATCTGCAAAGTGATATTTGGCAGCGTATTGGGGCCCATGGTGATAAAGGAAATATCCTCACATAATAACTAAAGAGAAGCATTCTGAGAAACTGCATTGCCATGTGTGAATGCAACTCACAGAGTTACACGTTTCTCTTCAGTGATCAGTTTGTTAGCATAGTTTTCTGGAGATCTGCAATTAGATACTTCATAGCGCAATGAACATTACAGTGACAAAGGAAATATCCTGAGATGAAAACTAGAAAGAAGCTTTCATAGAAACTTCTGGTGATGTGTGAATTCATCTCACAGAGTTACACTTATGTTTCGTGGAGCAGTCTATTAACACTGTCTTTGGGAAACTGAGAAGGGCTTCTTTGGATCACATTGAGGCCTACGCTGATAAAGGAAATTTCATCCGTTCAAAACGTGAAAGAAGCTTTCTGAGAAACTTCTTCCTGATCTGTGAGTTCCTCTCACAGAGATACAACCTCTGCCTCAAGAAGAAGTTTGCTAACACTCTTCTCGTCTAATCTGCAAAGTGATATTTGGGAGCCTATAGGGGCCCCTGGTGATAAAGGAAATGTCCTCACATAATAACTAAGAGAAGCTTTCTGAGAAACTGCATTACCATGTGTGAATGCAACTCACAAAGTTACACGTTTCTCTTCAGTGATCAGTTTGTTGCACAGTTTTCTGGAATCTGCAATTAGATACTTCATAGCGCAATGAACATTACAGTGACAAAGGAAATATCCACAGTGAAAACTAGAAGAAGCTTTCTTAGAAACTTCTTGTGATGTGTGAATTCATCTCACAGAGTTACACTTATGTTTCGTGGAGCAGTCCATTAACACTGTCTTTGGGGAAACTGAGAAGGCTTCTTTGGATCACATTGAGGCCTACGCTGATAAAGGAAATTTCATCCGTTCAAAACGTGAAGAAGCTTTCTGAGAAACTTCTTTCTGATCTGTGAGTTCATCTCACAGAGTTACAACTCTGCCTCAAGAAGCAGTTTGCTAACACTCTCGTCTAATCGCAAAGTGATATTTGGGAGCCTATAGGGGCCCATGGTGATAAAGGAAATTCTCACATAATAACTAAAGAGAAGCTTTCTGAGAAACTGCATTACCATGTGTGAATGCAACTCACAGAGTTACACGTTTCTCTTCAGTGATCAGTTTGTTAGCACAGTTTTCTGGAAATCTGCAATTTAGATACTTCATAGCGCAATGAACATTACAGTGACAAAGGAAATATCCACAGTGACAAATGGAAGCTTTCTTAGAAATTTCTTGTTGATGTGTGAATTCATCTCACAGAGTTACACTTATGTTTCGTGGA
>NC_044564.1:118215425-118241804 GCF_007565055.1 Rhinopithecus roxellana
ACAGAGTTACGCCATTGTTTTTGCAGCCGTTTCTTAGGACTGTTTCCGTGGATTCCGAGAAGTGATATTTCAGATAGCTTTGAAGAATAGAAGGAAAAAGAAATATCCTCCAAGAGAAAGCAGAACCCAAGCTTTCTGAGAAAACTGCTTTGTGATATGTGAATTCATTTCACAGTGTTCTATCACCCTTTCTCGGGGAGTTTCCTAGCACTCATTTGAGGAATCTCAGATGTGATGTCTTGGATATCGTTGAATCGCATGCTGAATAAGGAACTATCCTCAGAGAAACCTGCAGAGAAGCCTTCTCAGAAACTTCTTTGTTGTGGGTGATTTTCAGCCCACAGATGTCCATCATTGTTTCCACTGAGAAACTTGCTAGGAGAGTTTTCGCAGAATCTGCAATAGGACACACGGTGGCGCTCCAAGACCACAAATAACTTCGTCTTACTAAAGAAAGAAGCTTTCTGAGAAACCGCTTTGTGATGTGTGAATTCAACTCACTAAGTTGCAGCTGTATTTCGTGGGGCCGTGGCCTAGCCCTATTTGTGTGGAATCTGAGAACAGATATTCCCGAACCCTTTGAAAACAATGGGGCCAAGGGAAACATCTTCCAATAAAAATGAGAAAGAAGCTTACTGAGAAACTTCTTTCTGATCTGTGAGTTCATCTCACAGAGTTACAATCTCTGCCTCAAGAAGCAGTTTGCTAACACTCTTTTCGTGGAATCTGCAAAGTGATATTTGGCAGCCTATTGGGGCCCATGGTGATAAAGGAAATATCCTCACATAATAACTAAAGAGAAGCATTCTGAGAAACTGCATTGCCATGTGTGAATGCAACTCACAGAGTTACACGTTTCTCTTCAGTGATCAGTTTGTTAGCATAGTTTTCTGGAGATCTGCAATTAGATACTTCATAGCGCAATGAACATTACAGTGACAAAGGAAATATCCAGAGATGAAAACTAGAAAGAAGCTTTCATAGAAACTTCTTGGTGATGTGTGAATTCATCTCACAGAGTTACACTTATGTTTCGTGGAGCAGTCCATTAACACTGTCTTTGGGGAAACTGAGAAGGGCTTCTTTGGATCACATTGAGGCCTACGCTGATAAAGGAAATTTCATCCGTTCAAAACGTGAAAGAAGCTTTCTGAGAAACTTCTTTCTGATCTGTGAGTTCATCTCACAGAGTTACAACCTCTGCCTCAAGAAGAAGTTTGCTAACACTCTTCTCGTCTAATCTGCAAAGTGATATTTGGGAGCCTATGGGGCCCATGGTGATAAAGGAAATGTCCTCACATAGTAACTAAAGAGAAGCTTTCTGAGAAACTGCATTACCATGTGTGAATGCAACTCACAAAGATACACGTTTCTCTTCAGTTATCAGTTTGTTAGCACAGTTTTCTGGAAATCTGCAATTAGATACTTCATAGCGCAATGAACATTACAGTGACAAAGGAAATATCCACAGTGAAAACTAGAAGGAAGCTTTCTTAGAAACTTCTTGTTGATGTGTGAATTCATCTCACAGAGTTACACTTATGTTTCGTGGAACAGTCCATTAACACTGTCTTTGGGAAAACTGAGAAGGGCTTCTTTGGACCACATTGAGGCCTACCCTGATAAAGGAAATTTCATCCGTTCAAAACGTGAAAGAAGCTTTCTGAGAAACTTCTTTCTGATCTGTGAGTTCATCTCACCGAGTTACAATCTCTGCCTCAAGAAGCAGTTTGCTAACACTCTTTTCGTGGAATCTGCAAAGTGATATTTGGCAGCCTATTGGGGCCCATGGTGATAAAGGAAATATCCTCACATAATAACTAAAGAGAAGCATTCTGAGAAACTGCATTGCCATGTGTGAATGCAACTCACAGAGTTACACGTTTCTCTTCAGTGATCAGTTTGTTAGCATAGTTCTCTGGAGATCTGCAATTAGATACTTCATAGCGCAATGAGCATTACAGTGACAAAGGAAATATCCAGAGATGAAAACTAGAAAGAAGCTTTCATAGAAACTTCTTGGTGATGTGTGAATTCATCTCACAGAGTTACACTTATGTTTCGTGGAGCAGTCCATTAACACTGTCTTTGGGGAAACTGAGAAGGGCTTCTTTGGATCACATTGAGGCCTACGCTGATAAAGGAAATTTCATCCGTTCAAAACGTGAAAGAAGCTTTCTGAGAAACTTCTTTCTGATCTGTGAGTTCATCTCACAGAGTTACAACCTCTGCCTCAAGAAGAAGTTTGCTAACACTCTTCTCGTCTAATCTGCAAAGTGATATTTGGGAGCCTATAGGGGCCCATGGTGATAAAGGAAATGTCCTCACATAATAACTAAAGAGAAGCTTTCTGAGAAACTGCATTACCATGTGTGAATGCAACTCACAAAGTTACACGTTTCTCTTCAGTGATCAGTTTGTTAACACAGTTTTCTGGAGATCTGCAATTAGATACTTCATAGCGCAATGAACATTACAGTGACAAAGGAAATATCCAGATGAAAACTAGAAAGAAGCTTTCTTAGAAACTTCTTGGTGATGTGTGAATTCATCTCACAGAGTTACACTTATGTTTCGTGGAGCAGTCCATTAACACTGTCTTTGGGGAAACTGAGAAGAGCTTCTTTGGATCACATTGAGGCCTACGCTGATAAAGGAAATTTCATCCGTTCAAAACGTGAAAGAAGCTTTCTGAGAAACTTCTTTCTGATCTGTGAGTTCATCTCACAGAGTTACAATCTCTGCCTCAAGAAGCAGTTTGCTAACACTCTTTCGTGGAATCTGCAAAGTGATATTTGGGAGCCTCTAGGGGCCCATGGTGATAAAGGAAATATCCTCACATAATAACTAAAGAGAAGCTTTCTGAGAAACTGCATTACCATATGTGAATGCAACTCACAAAGTTACACGTTTCTCTTCAGTTATCAGTTTGTTAGCACAGTTTTCTGGAAATCTGCAATTAGATACTTCATAGCGCAATGAACATTACAGTGACAAAGGAAATATCCACAGTGAAAACTAGAAGGAAGCTTTCTTAGAAACTTCTTGTTGATGTGTGAATTCATCTCACAGAGTTACACTTATGTTTCGTGGAACAGTCCATTAACACTGTCTTTGGGGAAACTGAGAAGGGCTTCTTTGGACCACATTGAGGCCTACACTGATAAAGGAAATTTCATCCGTTCAAAACGTGAAAGAAGCTTTCTGAGAAACTTCTTTCTGATCTGTGAGTTCATCTCACAGAGTTACAATCTCTGCCTCAAGAAGCAGTTTGCTAACACTCTTTTCGTGGAATCTGCAAAGTGATATTTGGCAGCCTATTGGGGCCCATGGTGATAAAGGAAATATCCTCACATAATAACTAAAGAGAAGCATTCTGAGAAACTGCATTGCCATGTGTGAATGCAACTCACAGAGTTACACGTTTCTCTTCAGTGATCAGTTTGTTAGCATAGTTTTCTGGAGATCTGCAATTAGATACTTCATAGCGCAATGAACATTACAGTGACAAAGGAAATATCCAGAGATGAAAACTAGAAAGAAGCTTTCATAGAAACTTCTTGGTGATGTGTGAATTCATCTCACAGAGTTACACTTATGTTTCGTGGAGTAGTCCATTAACACTGTCTTTGGGGAAACTGAGAAGGGCTTCTTTGGATCACATTGAGGCCTACGCTGATAAAGGAAATTTCATCCGTTCAAAACGTGAAAGAAGCTTTCTGAGAAACTTCTTTCTGATCTGTGAGTTCATCTCACAGAGTTACAACCTCTGCCTCAAGAAGAAGTTTGCTAACACTCTTCTCGTCTAATCTGCAAAGTGATATTTGGGAGCCTATAGGGGCCCATGGTGATAAAGGAAATGTCCTCACATAATAACTAAAGAGAAGCTTTCTGAGAAACTGCATTACCATGTGTGAATGCAACTCACAAAGTTACACGTTTCTCTTCAGTGATCAGTTTGTTAACACAGTTTTCTGGAGATCTGCAATTAGATACTTCATAGCGCAATGAACATTACAGTGACAAAGGAAATATCCAGATGAAAACTAGAAAGAAGCTTTCTTAGAAACTTCTTGTTGATGTGTGAATTCATCTCACAGAGTTACACTTATGTTTCGTGGAGCAGTCCATTAACACTGTCTTTGGGGAAACTGAGAAGAGCTTCTTTGGATCACATTGAGGCCTACGCTGATAAAGGAAATTTCATCCGTTCAAAACGTGAAAGAAGCTTTCTGAGAAACTTCTTTCTGATCTGTGAGTTCATCTCACCGAGTTCCAATCTCTGCCTCAAGAAGCAGTTTGCTAACACTCTTTTCGTGGAATCTGCAAAGTGATATTTGGGAGCCTATAGGGGCCCATGGTGGTAAAGGAAATATCCTCACATAATAACTAAAGAGAAGCTTTCTGAGAAACTGCACTGCCATGTGTGAATGCAACTCACAGAGTTACGCCATTGTTTTTGCAGCCGTTTCTTAGGACTGTTTCCGTGGATTCCGAGAAGTGATATTTCAGATAGCTTTGAAGAATAGAAGGAAAAAGAAATATCCTCCAAGAGAAAGCAGAACCAAGCTTTCTGAGAAACTGCTTTGTGATATGTGAATTCATTTCACAGTGTTCTATCACCCTTTCTCGGGGGAGTTTCCTAGCACTCATTTGAGGAATCTCAGATGTGATGTCTTGGATATCGTTGAATCGCATGCTGAATAAGGAACTATCCTCAGAGAAACCTGCAGAGAAGCCTTCTCAGAAACTTCTTTGTTGTGGGTGATTTCAGCCCACAGATGTCCATCATTGTTTCCACTGAGAAACTTGCTAGGAGAGTTTTCGCAGAATCTGCAATAGGACACACGGTGGCGCTCCAAGACCACAAATAACTTCGTCTTACTAAAGAAAGAAGCTTTCTGAGAAACCGCTTTGTGATGTGTGAATTCAACTCACTAAGTTGCAGCTGTATTTCGTGGGGCCGTGGCCTAGCCCTATTTGTGTGGAATCTGAGAACAGATATTCCCGAACCCTTTGAAAACAATGGGGCCAAGGGAAACATCTTCCAATAAAAATGAGAAAGAAGCTTACTGAGAAACTTCTTTCTGATCTGTGAGTTCATCTCACAGAGTTACAATCTCTGCCTCAAGAAGCAGTTTGCTAACACTCTTTTCGTGGAATCTGCAAAGTGATATTTGGCAGCCTATTGGGGCGCATGGTGATAAAGGAAATATCCTCACATAATAACTAAAGAGAAGCATTCTGAGAAACTGCATTGCCATGTGTGAATGCAACTCACAGAGTTACACGTTTCTCTTCAGTGATCAGTTTGTTAGCATAGTTTTCTGGAGATCTGCAATTAGATACTTCATAGCGCAATGAACATTACAGTGACAAAGGAAATATCCAGAGATGAAAACTAGAAAGAAGCTTTCATAGAAACTTCTTGGTGATGTGTGAATTCATCTCACAGAGTTACACTTATGTTTCGTGGAGCAGTCCATTAACACTGTCTTTGGGGAAACTGAGAAGGGCTTCTTTGGATCACATTGAGGCCTACGCTGATAAAGGAAATTTCATCCGTTCAAAACGTGAAAGAAGCTTTCTGAGAAACTTCTTTCTGATCTGTGAGTTCATCTCACAGAGTTACAACCTCTGCCTCAAGAAGAAGTTTGCTAACACTCTTCTCGTCTAATCTGCAAAGTGATATTTGGGAGCCTATAGGGGCCCATGGTGATAAAGGAAATGTCCTCACATAGTAACTAAAGAGAAGCTTTCTGAGAAACTGCATTACCATGTGTGAATGCAACTCACAAAGATACACGTTTCTCTTCAGTTATCAGTTTGTTAGCACAGTTTTCTGGAAATCTGCAATTAGATACTTCATAGCGCAATGAACATTACAGTGACAAAGGAAATATCCACAGTGAAAACTAGAAGGAAGCTTTCTTAGAAACTTCTTGTTGATGTGTGAATTCATCTCACAGAGTTACACTTATGTTTCGTGGAACAGTCCATTAACACTGTCTTTGGGAAAACTGAGAAGGGCTTCTTTGGACCACATTGAGGCCTACCCTGATAAAGGAAATTTCATCCGTTCAAAACGTGAAAGAAGCTTTCTGAGAAACTTCTTTCTGATCTGTGAGTTCATCTCACAGAGTTACAATCTCTGCCTCAAGAAGCAGTTTGCTAACACTCTTTTCGTGGAATCTGCAAAGTGATATTTGGCAGCCTATTGGGGCCCATGGTGATAAAGGAAATATCCTCACATAATAACTAAAGAGAAGCATTCTGAGAAACTGCATTGCCATGTGTGAATGCAACTCACAGAGTTACACGTTTCTCTTCAGTGATCAGTTTGTTAGCATAGTTCTCTGGAGATCTGCAATTAGATACTTCATAGCGCAATGAGCATTACAGTGACAAAGGAAATATCCAGAGATGAAAACTAGAAAGAAGCTTTCATAGAAACTTCTTGGTGATGTGTGAATTCATCTCACAGAGTTACACTTATGTTTCGTGGAGCAGTCCATTAACACTGTCTTTGGGGAAACTGAGAAGGGCTTCTTTGGATCACATTGAGGCCTACGCTGATAAAGGAAATTTCATCCGTTCAAAACGTGAAAGAAGCTTTCTGAGAAACTTCTTTCTGATCTGTGAGTTCATCTCACAGAGTTACAACCTCTGCCTCAAGAAGAAGTTTGCTAACACTCTTCTCGTCTAATCTGCAAAGTGATATTTGGGAGCCTATAGGGGCCCATGGTGATAAAGGAAATGTCCTCACATAATAACTAAAGAGAAGCTTTCTGAGAAACTGCATTACCATGTGTGAATGCAACTCACAAAGTTACACGTTTCTCTTCAGTGATCAGTTTGTTAACACAGTTTTCTGGAGATCTGCAATTAGATACTTCATAGCGCAATGAACATTACAGTGACAAAGGAAATATCCAGATGAAAACTAGAAAGAAGCTTTCTTAGAAACTTCTTGGTGATGTGTGAATTCATCTCACAGAGTTACACTTATGTTTCGTGGAGCAGTCCATTAACACTGTCTTTGGGGAAACTGAGAAGAGCTTCTTTGGATCACATTGAGGCCTACGCTGATAAAGGAAATTTCATCCGTTCAAAACGTGAAAGAAGCTTTCTGAGAAACTTCTTTCTGATCTGTGAGTTCATCTCACAGAGTTACAATCTCTGCCTCAAGAAGCAGTTTGCTAACACTCTTTCGTGGAATCTGCAAAGTGATATTTGGGAGCCTCTAGGGGCCCATGGTGATAAAGGAAATATCCTCACATAATAACTAAAGAGAAGCTTTCTGAGAAACTGCATTACCATATGTGAATGCAACTCACAAAGTTACACGTTTCTCTTCAGTTATCAGTTTGTTAGCACAGTTTTCTGGAAATCTGCAATTAGATACTTCATAGCGCAATGAACATTACAGTGACAAAGGAAATATCCACAGTGAAAACTAGAAGGAAGCTTTCTTAGAAACTTCTTGTTGATGTGTGAATTCATCTCACAGAGTTACACTTATGTTTCGTGGAACAGTCCATTAACACTGTCTTTGGGGAAACTGAGAAGGGCTTCTTTGGACCACATTGAGGCCTACACTGATAAAGGAAATTTCATCCGTTCAAAACGTGAAAGAAGCTTTCTGAGAAACTTCTTTCTGATCTGTGAGTTCATCTCACAGAGTTACAATCTCTGCCTCAAGAAGCAGTTTGCTAACACTCTTTTCGTGGAATCTGCAAAGTGATATTTGGCAGCCTATTGGGGCCCATGGTGATAAAGGAAATATCCTCACATAATAACTAAAGAGAAGCATTCTGAGAAACTGCATTGCCATGTGTGAATGCAACTCACAGAGTTACACGTTTCTCTTCAGTGATCAGTTTGTTAGCATAGTTTTCTGGAGATCTGCAATTAGATACTTCATAGCGCAATGAACATTACAGTGACAAAGGAAATATCCAGAGATGAAAACTAGAAAGAAGCTTTCATAGAAACTTCTTGGTGATGTGTGAATTCATCTCACAGAGTTACACTTATGTTTCGTGGAGTAGTCCATTAACACTGTCTTTGGGGAAACTGAGAAGGGCTTCTTTGGATCACATTGAGGCCTACGCTGATAAAGGAAATTTCATCCGTTCAAAACGTGAAAGAAGCTTTCTGAGAAACTTCTTTCTGATCTGTGAGTTCATCTCACAGAGTTACAACCTCTGCCTCAAGAAGAAGTTTGCTAACACTCTTCTCGTCTAATCTGCAAAGTGATATTTGGGAGCCTATAGGGGCCCATGGTGATAAAGGAAATGTCCTCACATAATAACTAAAGAGAAGCTTTCTGAGAAACTGCATTACCATGTGTGAATGCAACTCACAAAGTTACACGTTTCTCTTCAGTGATCAGTTTGTTAACACAGTTTTCTGGAGATCTGCAATTAGATACTTCATAGCGCAATGAACATTACAGTGACAAAGGAAATATCCAGATGAAAACTAGAAAGAAGCTTTCTTAGAAACTTCTTGTTGATGTGTGAATTCATCTCACAGAGTTACACTTATGTTTCGTGGAGCAGTCCATTAACACTGTCTTTGGGGAAACTGAGAAGAGCTTCTTTGGATCACATTGAGGCCTACGCTGATAAAGGAAATTTCATCCGTTCAAAACGTGAAAGAAGCTTTCTGAGAAACTTCTTTCTGATCTGTGAGTTCATCTCACAGAGTTACAATCTCTGCCTCAAGAAGCAGTTTGCTAACACTCTTTTCGTGGAATCTGCAAAGTGATATTTGGCAGCCTATTGGGGCCCATGGTGATAAAGGAAATATCCTCATATAATAACTAAAGAGAAGCATTCTGAGAAACTGCATTGCCATGTGTGAATGCAACTCACAGAGTTACACGTTTCTCTTCAGTGATCAGTTTGTTAGCATAGTTTTCTGGAGATCTGCAATTAGATACTTCATAGCGCAATGAACATTACAGTGACAAAGGAAATATCCAGAGATGAAAACTAGAAAGAAGCTTTCATAGAAACTTCTTGGTGATGTGTGAATTCATCTCACAGAGTTACACTTATGTTTCGTGGAGCAGTCCATTAACACTGTCTTTGGGGAAACTGAGAAGGGCTTCTTTGGATCACATTGAGGCCTACGCTGATAAAGGAAATCTCATCCGTTCAAAACGTGAAAGAAGCTTTCTGAGAAACTTCTTTCTGATCTGTGAGTTCATCTCACAGAGTTACAATCTCTGCCTCAAGAAGCAGTTTGCTAACACTCTTTTCGTGGAATCTGCAAAGTGATATTTGGGAGCCTATAGGGGCCCATGGTGATAAAGGAAATATCCTCACATAATAACTAAAGAGAAGCTTTCTGAGAAACTGCATTACCATGTGTGAATGCAACTCACAAAGTTACACGTTTCTCTTCAGTGATCAGTTTGTTAGCACAGTTTTCTGGAAATCTGCAATTAGATACTTCATAGCGCAATGAACATTACAGTGACAAAGGAAATATCCACAGTGAAAACTAGAAGGAAGCTTTCTTAGAAACTTCTTGTTGATGTGTGAATTCATCTCACAGAGTTACACTTATGTTTCGTGGAACAGTCCATTAACACTGTCTTTGGGGAAACTGAGAAGGGCTTCTTTGGACCACATTGAGGCCTACGCTGATAAAGGAAATTTCATCCGTTCAAAACGTGAAAGAAGCTTTCTGAGAAACTTCTTTCTGATCTGTGAGTTCATCTCACAGAGTTACAACCTCTGCCTCAAGAAGAAGTTTGCTAACACTCTTCTCGTGTAATCTGCAAAGTGATATTTGGGAGCCTATAGGGGCCCATGGTGATAAAGGAAATATCCTCACATAATAACTAAAGATGAAGCTTTCTGAGAAACTGCATTACCATGTGTGAATGCAACTCACAGAGTTACACGTTTCTCTTCAGTGATCAGTTTGTTAGCATAGTTTTCTGGAGATCTGCAATTAGATACTTCATAGCGCAATGAACATTACAGTGACAAAGGAAATATCCAGATGAAAACTAGAAAGAAGCTTTCTTAGAAACTTCTTGTTGATGTGTGAATTCATCTCACAGAGTTACACTTATGTTTCGTGGAGCAGTCCATTAACACTGTCTTTGGGGAAACTGAGAAGAGCTTCTTTGGATCACATTGAGGCCTACGCTGATAAAGGAAATTTCATCCGTTCAAAACGTGAAAGAAGCTTTCTGAGAAACTTCTTTCTGATCTGTGAGTTCATCTCACCGAGTTCCAATCTCTGCCTCAAGAAGCAGTTTGCTAACACTCTTTTCGTGGAATCTGCAAAGTGATATTTGGGAGCCTATAGGGGCCCATGGTGGTAAAGGAAATATCCTCACATAATAACTAAAGAGAAGCTTTCTGAGAAACTGCACTGCCATGTGTGAATGCAACTCACAGAGTTACGCCATTGTTTTTGCAGCCGTTTCTTAGGACTGTTTCCGTGGATTCCGAGAAGTGATATTTCAGATAGCTTTGAAGAATAGAAGGAAAAAGAAATATCCTCCAAGAGAAAGCAGAACCAAGCTTTCTGAGAAACTGCTTTGTGATATGTGAATTCATTTCACAGTGTTCTATCACCCTTTCTCGGGGGAGTTTCCTAGCACTCATTTGAGGAATCTCAGATGTGATGTCTTGGATATCGTTGAATCGCATGCTGAATAAGGAACTATCCTCAGAGAAACCTGCAGAGAAGCCTTCTCAGAAACTTCTTTGTTGTGGGTGATTTCAGCCCACAGATGTCCATCATTGTTTCCACTGAGAAACTTGCTAGGAGAGTTTTCGCAGAATCTGCAATAGGACACACGGTGGCGCTCCAAGACCACAAATAACTTCGTCTTACTAAAGAAAGAAGCTTTCTGAGAAACCGCTTTGTGATGTGTGAATTCAACTCACTAAGTTGCAGCTGTATTTCGTGGGGCCGTGGCCTAGCCCTATTTGTGTGGAATCTGAGAACAGATATTCCCGAACCCTTTGAAAACAATGGGGCCAAGGGAAACATCTTCCAATAAAAATGAGAAAGAAGCTTACTGAGAAACTTCTTTCTGATCTGTGAGTTCATCTCACAGAGTTACAATCTCTGCCTCAAGAAGCAGTTTGCTAACACTCTTTTCGTGGAATCTGCAAAGTGATATTTGGCAGCCTATTGGGGCCCATGGTGATAAAGGAAATATCCTCACATAATAACTAAAGAGAAGCATTCTGAGAAACTGCATTGCCATGTGTGAATGCAACTCACAGAGTTACACGTTTCTCTTCAGTGATCAGTTTGTTAGCATAGTTTTCTGGAGATCTGCAATTAGATACTTCATAGCGCAATGAACATTACAGTGACAAAGGAAATATCCAGAGATGAAAACTAGAAAGAAGCTTTCATAGAAACTTCTTGGTGATGTGTGAATTCATCTCACAGAGTTACACTTATGTTTCGTGGAGCAGTCCATTAACACTGTCTTTGGGGAAACTGAGAAGGGCTTCTTTGGATCACATTGAGGCCTACGCTGATAAAGGAAATTTCATCCGTTCAAAACGTGAAAGAAGCTTTCTGAGAAACTTCTTTCTGATCTGTGAGTTCATCTCACAGAGTTACAACCTCTGCCTCAAGAAGAAGTTTGCTAACACTCTTCTCGTCTAATCTGCAAAGTGATATTTGGGAGCCTATAGGGGCCCATGGTGATAAAGGAAATGTCCTCACATAGTAACTAAAGAGAAGCTTTCTGAGAAACTGCATTACCATGTGTGAATGCAACTCACAAAGTTACACGTTTCTCTTCAGTGATCAGTTTGTTAGCACAGTTTTCTGGAAATCTGCATTTAGATACTTCATAGCGCAATGAACATTACAGTGACAAAGGAAATATCCACAGATGAAAACTAGAAGAAGCTTTCTTAGAAACTTCTTGTTGATGTGTGAATTCATCTCACAGAGTTACACTTATGTTTCGTGGAGCAGTCCATTAACACTGTCTTTGGGGAAACTGAGAAGAGCTTCTTTGGATCACATTGAGGCCTACGCTGATAAAGGAAATTTCATCCGTTCAAAACGTGAAAGAAGCTTTCTGAGAAACTTCTTTCTGATCTGTGAGTTCATCTCACCGAGTTACAATCTCTGCCTCAAGAAGCAGTTTGCTAACACTCTTTTCGTGGAATCTGCAAAGTGATATTTGGCAGCCTATTGGGGCCCATGGTGATAAAGGAAATATCCTCACATAATAACTAAAGAGAAGCATTCTGAGAAACTGCATTGCCATGTGTGAATGCAACTCACAGAGTTACACGTTTCTCTTCAGTGATCAGTTTGTTAGCATAGTTCTCTGGAGATCTGCAATTAGATACTTCATAGCGCAATGAGCATTACAGTGACAAAGGAAATATCCAGAGATGAAAACTAGAAAGAAGCTTTCATAGAAACTTCTTGGTGATGTGTGAATTCATCTCACAGAGTTACACTTATGTTTCGTGGAGCAGTCCATTAACACTGTCTTTGGGGAAACTGAGAAGGGCTTCTTTGGATCACATTGAGGCCTACGCTGATAAAGGAAATTTCATCCGTTCAAAACGTGAAAGAAGCTTTCTGAGAAACTTCTTTCTGATCTGTGAGTTCATCTCACAGAGTTACAACCTCTGCCTCAAGAAGAAGTTTGCTAACACTCTTCTCGTCGAATCTGCAAAGTGATATTTGGGAGCCTATAGGGGCCCATGGTGATAAAGGAAATGTCCTCACATAATAACTAAAGAGAAGCTTTCTGAGAAACTGCATTACCATGTGTGAATGCAACTCACAAAGTTACACGTTTCTCTTCAGTGATCAGTTTGTTAGCACAGTTTTCTGGAGATCTGCAATTAGATACTTCATAGCGCAATGAACATTACAGTGACAAAGGAAATATCCAGATGAAAACTAGAAAGAAGCTTTCTTAGAAACTTCTTGGTGATGTGTGAATTCATCTCACAGAGTTACACTTATGTTTCGTGGAGCAGTCCATTAACACTGTCTTTGGGGAAACTGAGAAGGGCTTCTTTGGATCACATTGAGGCCTACGCTGATAAAGGAAATTTCATCCGTTCAAAACGTGAAAGAAGCTTTCTGAGAAACTTCTTTCTGATCTGTGAGTTCATCTCACAGAGTTACAACCTCTGCCTCAAGAAGAAGTTTGCTAACACTCTTCTCGTGTAATCTGCAAAGTGATATTTGGGAGCCTATAGGGGCCCATGGTGATAAAGGAAATATCCTCACATAATAACTAAAGAGAAGCTTTCTGAGAAACTGCATTACCATGTGTGAATGCAACTCACAAAGTTACACGTTTCTCTTCAGTGATCAGTTTGTTAGCACAGTTTTCTGGAGATCTGCAATTAGATACTTCATAGCGCAATGAACATTACAGTGACAAAGGAAATATCCAGATGAAAACTAGAAAGAAGCTTTCTTAGAAACTTCTTGTTGATGTGTGAATTCATCTCACAGAGTTACACTTATGTTTCGTGGAGCAGTCCATTAACACTGTCTTTGGGGAAACTGAGAAGAGCTTCTTTGGATCACATTGAGGCCTACGCTGATAAAGGAAATTTCATCCGTTCAAAACGTGAAAGAAGCTTTCTGAGAAACTTCTTTCTGATCTGTGAGTTCATCTCACCGAGTTCCAATCTCTGCCTCAAGAAGCAGTTTGCTAACACTCTTTTCGTGGAATCTGCAAAGTGATATTTGGGAGCCTATAGGGGCCCATGGTGGTAAAGGAAATATCCTCACATAATAACTAAAGAGAAGCTTTCTGAGAAACTGCACTGCCATGTGTGAATGCAACTCACAGAGTTACGCCATTGTTTTTGCAGCCGTTTCTTAGGACTGTTTCCGTGGATTCCGAGAAGTGATATTTCAGATAGCTTTGAAGAATAGAAGGAAAAAGAAATATCCTCCAAGAGAAAGCAGAACCAAGCTTTCTGAGAAACTGCTTTGTGATATGTGAATTCATTTCACAGTGTTCTATCACCCTTTCTCGGGGGAGTTTCCTAGCACTCATTTGAGGAATCTCAGATGTGATGTCTTGGATATCGTTGAATCGCATGCTGAATAAGGAACTATCCTCAGAGAAACCTGCAGAGAAGCCTTCTCAGAAACTTCTTTGTTGTGGGTGATTTCAGCCCACAGATGTCCATCATTGTTTCCACTGAGAAACTTGCTAGGAGAGTTTTCGCAGAATCTGCAATAGGACACACGGTGGCGCTCCAAGACCACAAATAACTTCGTCTTACTAAAGAAAGAAGCTTTCTGAGAAACCGCTTTGTGATGTGTGAATTCAACTCACTAAGTTGCAGCTGTATTTCGTGGGGCCGTGGCCTAGCCCTATTTGTGTGGAATCTGAGAACAGATATTCCCGAACCCTTTGAAAACAATGGGGCCAAGGGAAACATCTTCCAATAAAAATGAGAAAGAAGCTTACTGAGAAACTTCTTTCTGATCTGTGAGTTCATCTCACAGAGTTACAATCTCTGCCTCAAGAAGCAGTTTGCTAACACTCTTTTCGTGGAATCTGCAAAGTGATATTTGGCAGCCTATTGGGGCCCATGGTGATAAAGGAAATATCCTCACATAATAACTAAAGAGAAGCATTCTGAGAAACTGCATTGCCATGTGTGAATGCAACTCACAGAGTTACACGTTTCTCTTCAGTGATCAGTTTGTTAGCATAGTTTTCTGGAGATCTGCAATTAGATACTTCATAGCGCAATGAACATTACAGTGACAAAGGAAATATCCAGAGATGAAAACTAGAAAGAAGCTTTCATAGAAACTTCTTGGTGATGTGTGAATTCATCTCACAGAGTTACACTTATGTTTCGTGGAGCAGTCCATTAACACTGTCTTTGGGGAAACTGAGAAGGGCTTCTTTGGATCACATTGAGGCCTACGCTGATAAAGGAAATTTCATCCGTTCAAAACGTGAAAGAAGCTTTCTGAGAAACTTCTTTCTGATCTGTGAGTTCATCTCACAGAGTTACAATCTCTGCCTCAAGAAGCAGTTTGCTAACACTCTTCTCGTGCTAATCTGCAAAGTGATATTTGGGAGCCTATAGGGGCCCATGGTGATAAAGGAAATATCCTCACATAATAACTAAAGAGAAGCTTTCTGAGAAACTGCATTACCATGTGTGAATGCAACTCACAAAGTTACACGTTTCTCTTCAGTGATCAGTTTGTTAGCACAGTTTTCTGGAGATCTGCAATTAGATACTTCATAGCGCAATGAACATTACAGTGACAAAGGAAATATCCAGATGAAAACTAGAAAGAAGCTTTCTTAGAAACTTCTTGTTGATGTGTGAATTCATCTCACAGAGTTACACTTATGTTTCGTGGAGCAGTCCATTAACACTGTCTTTGGGGAAACTGAGAAGGGCTTCTTTGGATCACATTGAGGCCTACGCTGATAAAGGAAATTTCATCCGTTCAAAACGTGAAAGAAGCTTTCTGAGAAACTTCTTTCTGATCTGTGAGTTCATCTCACAGAGTTACAACCTCTGCCTCAAGAAGCAGTTTGCTAACACTCTTCTCGTGTAATCTGCAAAGTGATATTTGGGAGCCTATAGGGGCCCATGGTGATAAAGGAAATATCCTCACATAATAACTAAAGAGAAGCTTCTGAGAAACTGCATTACCATGTGTGAATGCAACTCACAGAGTTACACGTTTCTCTTCAGTGATCAGTTTGTTAGCATAGTTTTCTGGAGATCTGCAATTAGATACTTCATAGCGCAATGAACATTACAGTGACAAAGGAAATATCCAGATGAAAACTAGAAAGAAGCTTTCATTAGAAACTTCTTGGTGATGTGTGAATTCATCTCACAGAGTTACACTTATGTTTCGTGGAGCAGTCCATTAACACTGTCTTTGGGGAAACTGAGAAGGGCTTCTTTGGATCACATTGAGGCCTACGCTGATAAAGGAAATTTCATCCGTTCAAAACGTGAAAGAAGCTTTCTGAGAAACTTCTTTCTGATCTGTGAGTTCATCTCACAGAGTTACAATCTCTGCCTCAAGAAGCGTTTGCTAACACTCTTTCGTGGAATCTGCAAAGTGATATTTGGGAGCCTATAGGGGCCCATGGTGATAAAGGAAATATCCTCACATAATAACTAAAGAGAAGCTTTCTGAGAAACTGCACTGCCATGTGTGAATGCAACTCACAGAGTTACGCCATTGTTTTTCAGCCGTTTCTTAGGACTGTTTCCGTGGATTCCGAGAAGTGATATTTCAGATAGCTTTGAAGAATAGAAGGAAAAAGAAATATCCTCCAAGAAAGCAGAACCAAGCTTTCTGAGAAACTGCTTTGTGATATGTGAATTCATTTCACAGTGTTCTATCACCCTTTCTCGGGGGAGTTTCCTAGCACTCATTTGAGGAATCTCAGATGTGATGTCTTGGATATCGTTGAATCGCATGCTGAATAAGGAACTATCCTCAAGAAACCTGCAGAGAAGCCTTCTCAGAAACTTCTTTGTTGTGGGTGATTTCAGCCCACAGATGTCCATCATTGTTTCCACTGAGAAACTTGCTAGGAGAGTTTTCGCAGAATCTGCAATAGGACACACGGTGGCGCTCCAAGACCACAAATAACTTCGTCTTACTAAAGAAAGAAGCTTTCTGAGAAACCGCTTTGTGATGTGTGAATTCAACTCACTAAGTTGCAGCTGTATTTCGTGGGGCCGTGGCCTAGCCCTATTTGTGTGGAATCTGAGAACAGATATTCCCGAACCCTTTGAAAACAATGGGGCCAAGGGAAACATCTTCCAATAAAAATGAGAAAGAAGCTTACTGAGAAACTTCTTTCTGATCTGTGAGTTCATCTCACAGAGTTACAATCTCTGCCTCAAGAAGCAGTTTGCTAACACTCTTTTCGTGGAATCTGCAAAGTGATATTTGGCAGCCTATTGGGGCCCATGGTGATAAAGGAAATATCCTCACATAATAACTAAAGAGAAGCATTCTGAGAAACTGCATTGCCATGTGTGAATGCAACTCACAGAGTTACACGTTTCTCTTCAGTGATCAGTTTGTTAGCATAGTTTTCTGGAGATCTGCAATTAGATACTTCATAGCGCAATGAACATTACAGTGACAAAGGAAATATCCAGAGATGAAAACTAGAAAGAAGCTTTCATAGAAACTTCTTGGTGATGTGTGAATTCATCTCACAGAGTTACACTTATGTTTCGTGGAGCAGTCCATTAACACTGTCTTTGGGGAAACTGAGAAGGGCTTCTTTGGATCACATTGAGGCCTACGCTGATAAAGGAAATTTCATCCGTTCAAAACGTGAAAGAAGCTTTCTGAGAAACTTCTTTCTGATCTGTGAGTTCATCTCACAGAGTTACAACCTCTGCCTCAAGAAGAAGTTTGCTAACACTCTTCTCGTCTAATCTGCAAAGTGATATTTGGGAGCCTATAGGGGCCCATGGTGATAAAGGAAATGTCCTCACATAGTAACTAAAGAGAAGCTTTCTGAGAAACTGCATTACCATGTGTGAATGCAACTCACAAAGATACACGTTTCTCTTCAGTTATCAGTTTGTTAGCACAGTTTTCTGGAAATCTGCAATTAGATACTTCATAGCGCAATGAACATTACAGTGACAAAGGAAATATCCACAGTGAAAACTAGAAGGAAGCTTTCTTAGAAACTTCTTGTTGATGTGTGAATTCATCTCACAGAGTTACACTTATGTTTCGTGGAACAGTCCATTAACACTGTCTTTGGGAAAACTGAGAAGGGCTTCTTTGGACCACATTGAGGCCTACCCTGATAAAGGAAATTTCATCCGTTCAAAACGTGAAAGAAGCTTTCTGAGAAACTTCTTTCTGATCTGTGAGTTCATCTCACCGAGTTACAATCTCTGCCTCAAGAAGCAGTTTGCTAACACTCTTTTCGTGGAATCTGCAAAGTGATATTTGGCAGCCTATTGGGGCCCATGGTGATAAAGGAAATATCCTCACATAATAACTAAAGAGAAGCATTCTGAGAAACTGCATTGCCATGTGTGAATGCAACTCACAGAGTTACACGTTTCTCTTCAGTGATCAGTTTGTTAGCATAGTTCTCTGGAGATCTGCAATTAGATACTTCATAGCGCAATGAGCATTACAGTGACAAAGGAAATATCCAGAGATGAAAACTAGAAAGAAGCTTTCATAGAAACTTCTTGGTGATGTGTGAATTCATCTCACAGAGTTACACTTATGTTTCGTGGAGCAGTCCATTAACACTGTCTTTGGGGAAACTGAGAAGGGCTTCTTTGGATCACATTGAGGCCTACGCTGATAAAGGAAATTTCATCCGTTCAAAACGTGAAAGAAGCTTTCTGAGAAACTTCTTTCTGATCTGTGAGTTCATCTCACAGAGTTACAACCTCTGCCTCAAGAAGAAGTTTGCTAACACTCTTCTCGTCTAATCTGCAAAGTGATATTTGGGAGCCTATAGGGGCCCATGGTGATAAAGGAAATGTCCTCACATAATAACTAAAGAGAAGCTTTCTGAGAAACTGCATTACCATGTGTGAATGCAACTCACAAAGTTACACGTTTCTCTTCAGTGATCAGTTTGTTAACACAGTTTTCTGGAGATCTGCAATTAGATACTTCATAGCGCAATGAACATTACAGTGACAAAGGAAATATCCAGATGAAAACTAGAAAGAAGCTTTCTTAGAAACTTCTTGGTGATGTGTGAATTCATCTCACAGAGTTACACTTATGTTTCGTGGAGCAGTCCATTAACACTGTCTTTGGGGAAACTGAGAAGAGCTTCTTTGGATCACATTGAGGCCTACGCTGATAAAGGAAATTTCATCCGTTCAAAACGTGAAAGAAGCTTTCTGAGAAACTTCTTTCTGATCTGTGAGTTCATCTCACAGAGTTACAATCTCTGCCTCAAGAAGCAGTTTGCTAACACTCTTTCGTGGAATCTGCAAAGTGATATTTGGGAGCCTCTAGGGGCCCATGGTGATAAAGGAAATATCCTCACATAATAACTAAAGAGAAGCTTTCTGAGAAACTGCATTACCATATGTGAATGCAACTCACAAAGTTACACGTTTCTCTTCAGTTATCAGTTTGTTAGCACAGTTTTCTGGAAATCTGCAATTAGATACTTCATAGCGCAATGAACATTACAGTGACAAAGGAAATATCCACAGTGAAAACTAGAAGGAAGCTTTCTTAGAAACTTCTTGTTGATGTGTGAATTCATCTCACAGAGTTACACTTATGTTTCGTGGAACAGTCCATTAACACTGTCTTTGGGGAAACTGAGAAGGGCTTCTTTGGACCACATTGAGGCCTACACTGATAAAGGAAATTTCATCCGTTCAAAACGTGAAAGAAGCTTTCTGAGAAACTTCTTTCTGATCTGTGAGTTCATCTCACAGAGTTACAATCTCTGCCTCAAGAAGCAGTTTGCTAACACTCTTTTCGTGGAATCTGCAAAGTGATATTTGGCAGCCTATTGGGGCCCATGGTGATAAAGGAAATATCCTCACATAATAACTAAAGAGAAGCATTCTGAGAAACTGCATTGCCATGTGTGAATGCAACTCACAGAGTTACACGTTTCTCTTCAGTGATCAGTTTGTTAGCATAGTTTTCTGGAGATCTGCAATTAGATACTTCATAGCGCAATGAACATTACAGTGACAAAGGAAATATCCAGAGATGAAAACTAGAAAGAAGCTTTCATAGAAACTTCTTGGTGATGTGTGAATTCATCTCACAGAGTTACACTTATGTTTCGTGGAGCAGTCCATTAACACTGTCTTTGGGGAAACTGAGAAGGGCTTCTTTGGATCACATTGAGGCCTACGCTGATAAAGGAAATTTCATCCGTTCAAAACGTGAAAGAAGCTTTCTGAGAAACTTCTTTCTGATCTGTGAGTTCATCTCACAGAGTTACAACCTCTGCCTCAAGAAGAAGTTTGCTAACACTCTTCTCGTCTAATCTGCAAAGTGATATTTGGGAGCCTATAGGGGCCCATGGTGATAAAGGAAATGTCCTCACATAATAACTAAAGAGAAGCTTTCTGAGAAACTGCATTACCATGTGTGAATGCAACTCACAAAGTTACACGTTTCTCTTCAGTGATCAGTTTGTTAACACAGTTTTCTGGAGATCTGCAATTAGATACTTCATAGCGCAATGAACATTACAGTGACAAAGGAAATATCCAGATGAAAACTAGAAAGAAGCTTTCTTAGAAACTTCTTGTTGATGTGTGAATTCATCTCACAGAGTTACACTTATGTTTCGTGGAGCAGTCCATTAACACTGTCTTTGGGGAAACTGAGAAGAGCTTCTTTGGATCACATTGAGGCCTACGCTGATAAAGGAAATTTCATCCGTTCAAAACGTGAAAGAAGCTTTCTGAGAAACTTCTTTCTGATCTGTGAGTTCATCTCACCGAGTTCCAATCTCTGCCTCAAGAAGCAGTTTGCTAACACTCTTTTCGTGGAATCTGCAAAGTGATATTTGGGAGCCTATAGGGGCCCATGGTGGTAAAGGAAATATCCTCACATAATAACTAAAGAGAAGCTTTCTGAGAAACTGCACTGCCATGTGTGAATGCAACTCACAGAGTTACGCCATTGTTTTTGCAGCCGTTTCTTAGGACTGTTTCCGTGGATTCCGAGAAGTGATATTTCAGATAGCTTTGAAGAATAGAAGGAAAAAGAAATATCCTCCAAGAGAAAGCAGAACCAAGCTTTCTGAGAAACTGCTTTGTGATATGTGAATTCATTTCACAGTGTTCTATCACCCTTTCTCGGGGGAGTTTCCTAGCACTCATTTGAGGAATCTCAGATGTGATGTCTTGGATATCGTTGAATCGCATGCTGAATAAGGAACTATCCTCAGAGAAACCTGCAGAGAAGCCTTCTCAGAAACTTCTTTGTTGTGGGTGATTTCAGCCCACAGATGTCCATCATTGTTTCCACTGAGAAACTTGCTAGGAGAGTTTTCGCAGAATCTGCAATAGGACACACGGTGGCGCTCCAAGACCACAAATAACTTCGTCTTACTAAAGAAAGAAGCTTTCTGAGAAACCGCTTTGTGATGTGTGAATTCAACTCACTAAGTTGCAGCTGTATTTCGTGGGGCCGTGGCCTAGCCCTATTTGTGTGGAATCTGAGAACAGATATTCCCGAACCCTTTGAAAACAATGGGGCCAAGGGAAACATCTTCCAATAAAAATGAGAAAGAAGCTTACTGAGAAACTTCTTTCTGATCTGTGAGTTCATCTCACAGAGTTACAATCTCTGCCTCAAGAAGCAGTTTGCTAACACTCTTTTCGTGGAATCTGCAAAGTGATATTTGGCAGCCTATTGGGGCCCATGGTGATAAAGGAAATATCCTCACATAATAACTAAAGAGAAGCATTCTGAGAAACTGCATTGCCATGTGTGAATGCAACTCACAGAGTTACACGTTTCTCTTCAGTGATCAGTTTGTTAGCATAGTTTTCTGGAGATCTGCAATTAGATACTTCATAGCGCAATGAACATTACAGTGACAAAGGAAATATCCAGAGATGAAAACTAGAAAGAAGCTTTCATAGAAACTTCTTGGTGATGTGTGAATTCATCTCACAGAGTTACACTTATGTTTCGTGGAGCAGTCCATTAACACTGTCTTTGGGGAAACTGAGAAGGGCTTCTTTGGATCACATTGAGGCCTACGCTGATAAAGGAAATTTCATCCGTTCAAAACGTGAAAGAAGCTTTCTGAGAAACTTCTTTCTGATCTGTGAGTTCATCTCACAGAGTTACAACCTCTGCCTCAAGAAGAAGTTTGCTAACACTCTTCTCGTCTAATCTGCAAAGTGATATTTGGGAGCCTATAGGGGCCCATGGTGATAAAGGAAATGTCCTCACATAGTAACTAAAGAGAAGCTTTCTGAGAAACTGCATTACCATGTGTGAATGCAACTCACAAAGATACACGTTTCTCTTCAGTTATCAGTTTGTTAGCACAGTTTTCTGGAAATCTGCAATTAGATACTTCATAGCGCAATGAACATTACAGTGACAAAGGAAATATCCACAGTGAAAACTAGAAGGAAGCTTTCTTAGAAACTTCTTGTTGATGTGTGAATTCATCTCACAGAGTTACACTTATGTTTCGTGGAACAGTCCATTAACACTGTCTTTGGGAAAACTGAGAAGGGCTTCTTTGGACCACATTGAGGCCTACCCTGATAAAGGAAATTTCATCCGTTCAAAACGTGAAAGAAGCTTTCTGAGAAACTTCTTTCTGATCTGTGAGTTCATCTCACAGAGTTACAATCTCTGCCTCAAGAAGCAGTTTGCTAACACTCTTTTCGTGGAATCTGCAAAGTGATATTTGGCAGCCTATTGGGGCCCATGGTGATAAAGGAAATATCCTCACATAATAACTAAAGAGAAGCATTCTGAGAAACTGCATTGCCATGTGTGAATGCAACTCACAGAGTTACACGTTTCTCTTCAGTGATCAGTTTGTTAGCATAGTTCTCTGGAGATCTGCAATTAGATACTTCATAGCGCAATGAGCATTACAGTGACAAAGGAAATATCCAGAGATGAAAACTAGAAAGAAGCTTTCATAGAAACTTCTTGGTGATGTGTGAATTCATCTCACAGAGTTACACTTATGTTTCGTGGAGCAGTCCATTAACACTGTCTTTGGGGAAACTGAGAAGGGCTTCTTTGGATCACATTGAGGCCTACGCTGATAAAGGAAATTTCATCCGTTCAAAACGTGAAAGAAGCTTTCTGAGAAACTTCTTTCTGATCTGTGAGTTCATCTCACAGAGTTACAACCTCTGCCTCAAGAAGAAGTTTGCTAACACTCTTCTCGTCTAATCTGCAAAGTGATATTTGGGAGCCTATAGGGGCCCATGGTGATAAAGGAAATGTCCTCACATAATAACTAAAGAGAAGCTTTCTGAGAAACTGCATTACCATGTGTGAATGCAACTCACAAAGTTACACGTTTCTCTTCAGTGATCAGTTTGTTAACACAGTTTTCTGGAGATCTGCAATTAGATACTTCATAGCGCAATGAACATTACAGTGACAAAGGAAATATCCAGATGAAAACTAGAAAGAAGCTTTCTTAGAAACTTCTTGGTGATGTGTGAATTCATCTCACAGAGTTACACTTATGTTTCGTGGAGCAGTCCATTAACACTGTCTTTGGGGAAACTGAGAAGAGCTTCTTTGGATCACATTGAGGCCTACGCTGATAAAGGAAATTTCATCCGTTCAAAACGTGAAAGAAGCTTTCTGAGAAACTTCTTTCTGATCTGTGAGTTCATCTCACAGAGTTACAATCTCTGCCTCAAGAAGCAGTTTGCTAACACTCTTTCGTGGAATCTGCAAAGTGATATTTGGGAGCCTCTAGGGGCCCATGGTGATAAAGGAAATATCCTCACATAATAACTAAAGAGAAGCTTTCTGAGAAACTGCATTACCATATGTGAATGCAACTCACAAAGTTACACGTTTCTCTTCAGTTATCAGTTTGTTAGCACAGTTTTCTGGAAATCTGCAATTAGATACTTCATAGCGCAATGAACATTACAGTGACAAAGGAAATATCCACAGTGAAAACTAGAAGGAAGCTTTCTTAGAAACTTCTTGTTGATGTGTGAATTCATCTCACAGAGTTACACTTATGTTTCGTGGAACAGTCCATTAACACTGTCTTTGGGGAAACTGAGAAGGGCTTCTTTGGACCACATTGAGGCCTACACTGATAAAGGAAATTTCATCCGTTCAAACGTGAAAGAAGCTTTCTGAGAAACTTCTTTCTGATCTGTGAGTTCATCTCACAGAGTTACAATCTCTGCCTCAAGAAGCAGTTTGCTAACACTCTTTTCGTGGAATCTGCAAAGTGATATTTGGCAGCCTATTGGGGCCCATGGTGATAAAGGAAATATCCTCACATAATAACTAAAGAGAAGCATTCTGAGAAACTGCATTGCCATGTGTGAATGCAACTCACAGAGTTACACGTTTCTCTTCAGTGATCAGTTTGTTAGCATAGTTTTCTGGAGATCTGCAATTAGATACTTCATAGCGCAATGAACATTACAGTGACAAAGGAAATATCCAGAGATGAAAACTAGAAAGAAGCTTTCATAGAAACTTCTTGGTGATGTGTGAATTCATCTCACAGAGTTACACTTATGTTTCGTGGAGCAGTCCATTAACACTGTCTTTGGGGAAACTGAGAAGGGCTTCTTTGGATCACATTGAGGCCTACGCTGATAAAGGAAATTTCATCCGTTCAAAACGTGAAAGAAGCTTTCTGAGAAACTTCTTTCTGATCTGTGAGTTCATCTCACAGAGTTACAACCTCTGCCTCAAGAAGAAGTTTGCTAACACTCTTCTCGTCTAATCTGCAAAGTGATATTTGGGAGCCTATAGGGGCCCATGGTGATAAAGGAAATGTCCTCACATAATAACTAAAGAGAAGCTTTCTGAGAAACTGCATTACCATGTGTGAATGCAACTCACAAAGTTACACGTTTCTCTTCAGTGATCAGTTTGTTAACACAGTTTTCTGGAGATCTGCAATTAGATACTTCATAGCGCAATGAACATTACAGTGACAAAGGAAATATCCAGATGAAAACTAGAAAGAAGCTTTCTTAGAAACTTCTTGTTGATGTGTGAATTCATCTCACAGAGTTACACTTATGTTTCGTGGAGCAGTCCATTAACACTGTCTTTGGGGAAACTGAGAAGAGCTTCTTTGGATCACATTGAGGCCTACGCTGATAAAGGAAATTTCATCCGTTCAAAACGTGAAAGAAGCTTTCTGAGAAACTTCTTTCTGATCTGTGAGTTCATCTCACAGAGTTACAATCTCTGCCTCAAGAAGCAGTTTGCTAACACTCTTTTCGTGGAATCTGCAAAGTGATATTTGGCAGCCTATAGGGGCCCATGGTGATAAAGGAAATATCCTCACATAATAACTAAAGAGAAGCATTCTGAGAAACTGCATTGCCATGTGTGAATGCAACTCACAGAGTTACACGTTTCTCTTCAGTGATCAGTTTGTTAGCACAGTTTTCTGGAGATCTGCAATTAGATACTTCATAGCGCAATGAACATTACAGTGACAAAGGAAATATCCAAGATGAAAACTAGAAAGAAGCTTTCTTAGAAACTTCTTGGTGATGTGTGAATTCATCTCACAGAGTTACACTTATGTTTCGTGGAGCAGTCCATTAACACTGTCTTTGGGGAAACTGAGAAGGGCTTCTTTGGATCACATTGAGGCCTACGCTGATAAAGGAAATCTCATCCGTTCAAAACGTGAAAGAAGCTTTCTGAGAAACTTCTTTCTGATCTGTGAGTTCATCTCACAGAGTTACAATCCTCTGCCTCAAGAAGCAGTTTGCTAACACTCTTTCGTGGAATCTGCAAAGTGATATTTGGGAGCCTATAGGGGCCCATGGTGATAAAGGAAATATCCTCACATAATAACTAAAGAGAAGCTTTCTGAGAAACTGCATTACCATGTGTGAATGCAACTCACAAAGTTACACGTTTCTCTTCAGTGATCAGTTTGTTAGCACAGTTTTCTGGAAATCTGCAATTAGATACTTCATAGCGCAATGAACATTACAGTGACAAAGGAAATATCCACAGTGAAAACTAGAAGGAAGCTTTCTTAGAAACTTCTTGTTGATGTGTGAATTCATCTCACAGAGTTACACTTATGTTTCGTGGAACAGTCCATTAACACTGTCTTTGGGGAAACTGAGAAGGGCTTCTTTGGACCACATTGAGGCCTACGCTGATAAAGGAAATTTCATCCGTTCAAAACGTGAAAGAAGCTTTCTGAGAAACTTCTTTCTGATCTGTGAGTTCATCTCACAGAGTTACAACCTCTGCCTCAAGAAGCAGTTTGCTAACACTCTTTTCGTGGAATCTGGCAAGTGATATTGGGAGCCTATAGGGCCCATGGTGATAAAGGAAATATCCTCACATAATAACTAAAGAGAAGCTTTCTGAGAAACTGCATTACCATGGTGAATGCAACTCACAAAGTTAACGTTTCTCTTCAGTGATCAGTTTGTTAGCATAGTTTTCTGGAGATCTGCAATTAGATACTTCATAGCGCAATGAACATTACAGTGACAAAGGAAATATCCAGATGAAAACTAGAAAGAAGCTTTCTTAGAAACTTCTTGTTGATGTGTGAATTCATCTCACAGAGTTACACTTATGTTTCGTGGACAGTCCATTAACACTGTCTTGGGAAACTGAGAAGAGCTTCTTTGGATCACATGAGGCCTACGCTGATAAAGGAAATTT
>NC_044564.1:118241904-118276791 GCF_007565055.1 Rhinopithecus roxellana
GCATTTGTAGCACCATGCACTATAGGACAATATTGTGAAGCACCTAGGGATTCAGACCAAGCGATATCTTACCTCTCCTCCTAGTTGCATCATAATCAAGATGATAGAGTCTCTTCTGATGCAATGTTGGCAAAGATCGACGCATCTGGGGACGCTGGCATTCCTAAGACTTAGCCTATCTGACGGACATATTACTCACTATGACCCTTGGTCACTCCTATGCTCCCGTGATAGATCAAGCCCTAGTAATGTGCTCAGTTAATTGGCGCGTTAATTTAAGTACATTGCTTTCGTCTCAGTAGCTCTCTATGCGAGACAGAATTATGCAGTCACATTCATACACGATAGACTGTCTAGCGCCTCAGAAGCCTTAACCACAGGATGACATTGTGAAGCCTAGCGGAGTACAGGACTACACATTACCGAGTATTATAGAACATGTTTATATGTCTCGAATAGCTACTAATGATGAAAGACAGCTCTGAAGTAACTTTGGAACAGAGAGATAATGAACAATTCTGCCCCGCTGATAATATTTTAACACTGTGTATGTAGTGTACGCATTTGGTATTTACTATAATAATCAGCGTTGTGAGTGGTGTGTTGACACACTATGATGGACACGCCCCTATTCGCATCGAAGTATCCTGTACCGGATCCCCTGATAAGCTCAATGCATTACCATTGATGAAGCGATTGAGAGCAGTTCCACTCTAAATACGAGAGAGTGAGGGGTTTCTTTTCTTTTTTCTTTCCTTTGCCTTGCTGAGTAACCTCATTTTTTGGGTTTCTTTTGCTCGTTTCTTTTTTTTTTTTTTTGTTTGGGGGCGTTTTTTTTTTAGATGAGCAGTCTTGCTGTGTAGCCCTAGGCTACGCCCTTCAATGACTCCGGACCTCGAAGCAATCTTCTCACACTTTAAGATCCCTCTACAGAAACTAGGGGCATTACACGCTGCGATAATGCCAGACCACTGCCCAGTCCAGCCATAGCATCCCCCTGCCTAACGCTCCTCTTAATGACCTGCAAGTGTCACAACCACTGATTACATAATCATTGGTCCTCTGCAAGCTATTAGTCACATGGTCATCTCTAGATCTCTAGTGAGCATGGCCATATAGACCCTACTTCTCACAATCATCCATTATCTGGAATGGCCAGATACTAGCTATAGCAATTGTCCTAAGTCTATAGTTTTGATTTTATAAATCTCATTTTGTATATGCACTTCGAGTAACTTATCTCACTTGTGTCACCGGTGGACGTGATAGCTCCACCCCTAGTCTAACTTCCCCTGGGCTGAATCTGCATCGCTCTATACAATAAGCTAGCTTCCATACATCCAACCCCGTTATGACTTCACTATGCCCCCGCAATATTCTTCTCATGAGTCCTCTGCCTGCAATCTGATGTAGCTGAATTACAGCCAGCTATCTACTAACCAACACATGCCACTGTGACTTAATTTTGCTATTGATATTTAGTGTAGTAAATAGCCATGGCTGCTTGCCGAACCAGTGATTAGGCCAGGACCTCTGCATCTCCCTAATCACTGACCTCCAATGCATTGCTCATCTACCCTCTATATGGCGAGTCTCAGAAAGTAAGGCTAACGTGCATAGGAAGTACAGGTGCTGATGCCACGGCTGCTCAGCCTTGCATGATTCTCACATCTTTAGTCTGTCACAATATGGTGATATTCCAGTATATATACCATTTTCCTTTGATTTGTAATTTGTACATTTTATTTTACTGTCTGTTCCATGAATTCTCCACGTCTATCTTACTCGATCAGCTTATGCCCTGTAGGTTGACTAGTGCAGGATCTCAGCTCACTGCACAACCTCTGCAATCTCCTGTGAGCTCAAGTGATTTATCTCCTGCCCACCTCAGCTCTCATCCCTAGCCTAGCCTGCGGTCTAAGGAATGCCTCGTCATCACCATGCATATCATGGAATAATTTATTTTGTATTTTATTGTCATTATGACTAAAGCCAGGGCATTATCACCATATTCAGGCCAGCCGCGCGATCTAAACTTTCTAGTAACCTCTTCAAGCAACGTGATCTTGTACCCCTTTGCCCTCCGCTCCCTAATACGTGAAGGTGTAGATTACGTACGTTTTGAGGCCACCTATGCCCAAGCTCAGAATTATATTCTGATTACACAAAAAAAAAAAAAAAATATCTTATTATTGTTTTTTTCTTTTGTAGAGACCGAATTCTACATTGATACATGAGATGCATTAATCGAATAGTCAGACTAGAATGCTATATTACTTTAATTTATACGTAATTTTCTCTATTCTTAGTTTTTTATTGTACTAGAGATGGAGCCTGTCATAATCTACTCCATACCTCCCATGGCTGCGAGTCTATACTGCACCTGTGTCTTACATCATCATGCCCCCTCCACATATGCTAGCCTCAAATCATGCTGGGCTATAGCTATAGCCAATTACATTTCTACTTACAGCCACGACTTGATCGCACTCCTGAGTAGGCATGTAGTCTTTACAGGTCATGCCCCCGGTCCAACACTTACCTAAGCGAATCAGCCTATATCCCTCCGACCGTGCGGGTAATTTTTGATATTATTTAGTCGTAGATAGGACGCTCGATCTTTAGCGGAGATTATGGCCCTAATAGGGCTCAGTCCTCTTGATAATCTAACACGTGGTCCTTCGCAACAGTCCTCTAAAGGCCTCTAGCTTTTCACGAACGAAGATGTTGGAATTACAGAGTGAGTGCACCCAAGTCTAGCTCACCTCAGTCCATACTGTTATAATGCTATGATATGTGTACTTCCCGTACACCGGTAGTGAGATTATTGGCTCTTATTAATATAGATTACATATAGTATTAACAGATATGTCTAGAGATATGTATGTTGCTGTTGGTTTTTAAGTATTTCGCTTGCCAAGTAATCTTTTCGACTTTTTGTTATGTGTTTGGTTTCTTTTCTAAATAATTTAGGTATTTAGGTTTTCCATTTTTAACTTTGAAGGAGTTTATAGAGGGAGAATCATGTGTGTTTTTAATATTTAAAAAGTGCTCACCACATAAGCTTACTCTAAGGCTTGTATTAGGAGATTTCTTTGAGTGAATAATTCTATTATTTTAATAATTAATATAGAAACTTTTTATATGTAATAGGGCAATCTCTATAGGATCTAGAACTAGTCTAATACATTTGATAGCTCCAGTCAATTGCCATTAATGTGGTATATATCCAAAGGATTTATAAGTCATCGCTACTATTAAAACCATGCACACACCTATGATTTACGTATACGCGCTATTTCCCTACATAGCATAGACATTGGAATTCCACGCACCAAAGGATCCATCAATGATATGAATCTGAATCAAGAATAATACGTGGCACTAATGCACCATGAAGTAATACTTGCAGTCATAAGAGGAATGCATGATAGATGTCTTTTGATCAGACACTAGATGAGGTAACTGTAGATGTTAAATTACGTATCCATCATACTCAGACAATGTATCCACAGCGCACAGAAACTCAACAACTGCCTAATGTCATCTCACTTATGGTATAGTAGAGATCTTTTTTAATCATTGAGAAACATGGTAACAGAAGAGGAAGCAACAAAACACACTCATGGCTAGGATATGCATGGTTGGAGGTGCAGGATAGTTCTATATCTTTAGAGACAGATCAGTGGAATCCATGCGCTAGCATAACACTCATGGACCGTAAACTATTTTATCACTATGTCAAACCTGTAGTCGTCTGCACATGTATCTTGTTTTCTATATTTTTAGAAGGTGAATAAGAAATAAAAGCCTATTATTGTATTCGAGACATGATTCTACTTCATCCTGCATATCACACGTATGGGTGCATGTAGAGTTTTCTTCCTACTATTTGTAATTCTAGAGACGTGCTATGTTTTGCTATGTTTATGCTCAGAAGGGCTTTCTACTTGTAAGGAGAACATCAAAAGGTATAAAATAACTATGCCGACGTAAAGTAGTGTCTTTCTGGTTAATAGATTTATTGCTAAGCACATAGAAGCAAATTTTAGGTACCTCGTTGTCTTATTAATTTTTTTTCATGAAATTCATGAAGATACAGGCTCTTTGAAATTCGAAAAAAAAAAAAAGAAAGAAGAAACTTATACTGAGATGAGACCTGTACTTGAACAAGCAGCTCAAGTGCAGAATTCAAAATGATTATTTATTGGAGTAACCAGGTTTGCGGCCTTTTAGATATCCTACTCCTTGTGCAATCTATAGGAGCGTTCAGAACATCCGTGTGGCATGTTATGTGAGAATTAATGACTAATTATTATATGATTAGGAAATATCATTCTCACAGCATGGTGTAGTCTCATGAAAACTGTAGGAGACTGAGCTGGGCCACAGGGACGGGGGAATATCTCTGAGCGCTGCGTTTGTTAAGTACTTGGCTCCACTCCTCCACACCCCCTTAAGGTTAGTTCTCCCTGCAAGGGTCCAGCATCATTACTCTGCTCTGGGTTTTCTCTTACCATTGCTTGTTGCCACTCTCCTAGTTCACCTTTTCCCATCCCTGAGCACTGCCCAGGCCATGGCTTTTTTAACCACTTGATATCCCCAGCAACTAATCATGGTGTATCCTTGAATTCTAGATTTTCTCAGCGACATAAGGAAAATTAAAAAAGGGATGGGCTATTTATAGTGGCTCATGCTCTGTAAAGTTCCCAGGAGCGTGGTATAAGGTCCAAGGGCCAGGAGGATCACTTCAGGCCAGGAGTTCAAGAGCAGCCTGAGCAATGTAGCAAGACCTCATCTCTAAAAATAAAAGTGTATAATTAAATAATTCTTAGTAAGTTTAAAGAGTTTTGCAATCATTACCATTTAATGAAATTTTACGTATACAGTCTCTTCACCCCCAAATAACTCGTTTCCCATTTGCTAGTCACCCAAGTTCCACTCATGCCCCCGACCCCCACAAAAACACTAATCTGCTTTCTGTTTCTATTGATGTGTCTATGATGGATATTTCATATATTTATATTCATATAAATGGAACCATGGTCTTACTTTTGTTTCTGGTCTTCTTTAATGAATT
Source organism: Rhinopithecus roxellana (assembly GCF_007565055.1). NCBI lineage: Eukaryota > Metazoa > Chordata > Mammalia > Primates > Cercopithecidae > Rhinopithecus > Rhinopithecus roxellana. The sequence continues at coordinate 118,246,985 of NC_044564.1, forward strand.
TTTGTACCTTGCATTCATGTTGAAAGCATATGTGTCAATTGCTTTGTATCCTTGTTAATTATGCTCTATTAAATGTGAATAGTTAGTCTGTTGTATGGATTAACCACCATTTTCGTATCCATGTAACAACGTTACAATCATTTGGATATTTCCACTTTTTGGCTTTTGGATATTATGGGCAATGTCTAGTGAACATTCATATACAAGTCTGTGTGTGAACGTAGATTTTCATTTCTCCTAGTTAGATAATTAAGTCTGGATATTGTTGCGGTCATATGGCCGACTCTATTTAGAAATTCTAGTGATAACTGGGAAAAATGTTTTACACAAGTGGTCACCCTGCACCATTTTTCCACCGCAGGAACGTTATATCCTATAGCAATATTTGCTTCATGCCTGTTTTTTATACATTGCTGTCGTAAACTTGTAATGAATGTGCATGAATCTCATACACCGTGTAGATCATCAGTGGAAAGCTGCTATCGGTAATATTCACATTTGCACGAAATAGATGACAATTATTCTTCACTGATGCGTAGGGTAGACTGTAGTACACATTCTGCTCTTGTATTAAAATCTAAAAACTCTAGTATTTTTGTAAAAATATCATACTACTTAAAGCTTAGGGTGTCCGTATGCAAAGACTATTAATTATACTCCAGTATCCAGGTCTCCCTCTTATCACAAGTGGGAAGCACAAAGAGTCCATTTCCAGCCTCCTTGCTGCGAGTATGTAGCATGTGGACCTACGTACAGAAGAATGGGATGTAAGCAAAAATGTCATGTTCTCATATAAATGGAAAGATCTAGAAGAGTGAGCCAAGGGCTTCGCCTCTGTCACATTTCCTCACTGATATGGTGAAGGTGGTTGGTAGTGAGGAGTTCTTAGCCATCCTTCGACCTAAGTAGACAGATATACAGTGCTGATGGTATGGTGCAGGTGCTATTAAGGACACAGAAGGGCTTGCGGCATATGGTGATTGCAGGCCTACCATTCCCTAGCCCTGGATTGCTACCTGGCTTTAACATGATGATGAATAATGCTAATCTTGTTAATCAGTGTGTATTTCATTCTATTTTGTATTTATTGAGAGATGGATGTGTCTTGCTCTGGCCCAAGCGCTAGAGTGTATCGCAGTGGCTGCTAATCCCAGCTCACTGCCATACCTCTGCCTCCGGGGTTCGGCAATTCTCCATTGCCTCTAGCTCTCCGAGTGGCGGGAGGGGCATCTACAGTTGCGCCCTCCCACATCCTCACCTATGCTATGTTTTCGTATATATTATGCTTTAGTCAGCGATACAGGATTATTGCTTTTGAGCCCAATGGCTGGTCTGGAACTTCCTGACCTTCAATGTGATCCACCACCTAGGCTCTCTCAAAGGGCTGGAGCGGATACAGGCATGATAGCCACTGAGGCCAGCCCACCAGGTTATTTTGAGGGTCTCTGTTGTAACAGCTCAAAATGTGACCTTACTAAATCTCTTAGACGGCTCTGTATAGGCAACATGGCTAGAATGTGAGAGTCTCCACCGATGAATCTGATAGTACAAGAAAGGCAGGGGCTAATGGAAGCACAGTCAAAATAGGCAGGGGAAAACAATCACGTATCATCTAGAATTTTGTTCCATTTTACCTCTAGTCAGCTTTGTGATCTCAGGCAAGCCTTTGCATTTCTCTGTCTTCATCCATTAAACAAGATGGTTTTGTACAGTTTTGATAAGCTGAACAATAATATCTTTTAAGCTTGATGAATATAATAAGCACATGTGTTCAGATTTATGTACTCAGTCATCTCATAATCTAACGGGTTAAGCAACTCAGGACTAGAGTCAGTGGCAAGATGGCGAGGGATAGGTATTCGAGTAGGGGCTAGATTTGTAGTAGTAAGAATTCGAAATGACAGTCTACCTGATAGGCGGAGTGAACTGAGTTCTAGGATATGTCTACAAAGCGCCTACAGTGTATTGATGACCATATACAATACATACCTTATATATAGCTTTTTTTTGTTTTTCAATATATAGCTAGCAGTGATCGGATATTTAAATGTTCCAACACAGAGAAAATGATAAGGTTGACATTGATGCCTATGCTTAACTTTAACCTGACACTTACTCACGATTACATGTATGTGTATAATACGTCACGTATATGCCATAACAATATGTACATATAAAACATTTTATGTGTCATTCTTTAATAGTTTTCTAAATAATGGATGGATAATATACAATTACACACACGTAATACTTTGGTATCAGGCTTTTGAAATAATATACTAATAGATGTTATATACATCTTTAGCAGCGCTCTTTTGTCTTTATCGTGAGAATCTTTACATCAGTATGCTAAGAATATTTCATATACACACGTATACGTAGTTCTTTAAGTGACCTCCCAATGTGGATGCCATTATGTCTCTAATTTTAACAAAAAGGTACCTGTGACGTTTAATGAGGGTAAGGGACCTTGCTCACCCTGCATGCAGGATTCACGTTAAGTGGTGGAGCAGTGATTTTCAACTTCCTAAACCCAGAACTACGATGTTTTGTACCACTGCTACTCTGCCTCTATAAGTACTATAGCCATAATACACATTTCCACATAGACTCAATAGTAATGGTACCAAGTTTTGGTTCAGATGACCTACGTTAGCTATCGTGCACCTGGACTGGAGTGAATATGCATATCTTTAAATAATCGAAAAATATTACAATAATATCTAATATACACTCTCCTGATTATGTCTCACTAGGTTAAGTGTGACATGGGAGCGGATCATGTGGAGTCATCCAGGGAACACAGGGAGAGTTAAGCTGATGGTGACGCACATCTGCCAACTGCTGAGAAGAAGATAATCAGCCCTCAGGAAACTTCGGACCCTTAGACCCCACGACATCCGCGTGGTAGCTGGGACTCCTTAGGATACTCAAGCTGATCACTAGGGCCCCACCTGAGCAAGGCATGCTGCTAATGCTAGAGTGGGTCAGGGCTCCAGTGTGTGTTGTTAGTCCTGCCTCCTGCACTTTGCAGAGCATCATATGGAGAGAAGTCTATAAGCTCGATGGATCTGGAATCACTATGGCTTGTGCGTTCTTTTGTATTTTTTCTGGCCAATATCAAACGTATAAACTGCATCGAGGGATGGAATTATCTCACCCTTGGTGTTGTGATCCTTCGGTGTGTAACATGTGCAGTGAGATGAATCACTGCACACTTAGTACTGACTGGATATCTCACCGGCGTGTTGTACTTAGTTAAAATGTGGCTGTGCACAGAATGGATAAATTAATGCATAGCTACATATTTCGATTGAAGTAAGCGACACCATGAATTAATTCTAAAAAAGTAAGAATGCATCAATCCTAATAAGAATTAGAGAATTCACTTGGTATAGTCATATAATTAAATGAATAAAGGGGGTGATAGTCATGAGATGTTGTATGCTCAGCGTATGCTTATTAGAAGGTGGTATACTCTTGATAATGCTATTACTATCTTTATACCTATTTGTGACATCAATGATTATATATGTCCTACTCTAATATGCTCTGTTGCTTACTTATATTCGGTATATGCCTTTGGGTTTTTGTGATTTGTACTGGTCATTGAAGTCTATTTAGCATATATGTATTGATTTTTATGACCGCAATGACTGTCACCTTTAGTGATATTTTTAGTATGGATTGGAAATGATGCAATAGTCGTTCAATTAGTGTCTGTCCTACTTTTTTTCTAGCTCTTGTGTAAACAGTTCAGTAATTTAATGTGATTTCATTCTAATGCTACTATAATACAATCAAAATTTAGATTATAAGTCATATCAACACTATAGAACTTATCCGTCCTATCTAGCTGTAAATTTCAGACTCTCTAAAGGATCACTATGAAAGTTAAGAGTGCTCATGCTTTTATCACCCCATCCTATATATTTATGTTTTACTCCTGATCATCTTGAATACTTCATTGGCACGATATGGTTTTCTGAGTATGGCCCACCTGCTTTTATTGAAAGATGTCTATGAAAGCTCACTGATGCTAGTAAAGGAAGTCATGATCCCCACGAGATGCATGTTTCCTCCCAGTACCTAACAAAATATGACACTAATATATATACTGCATTTAAAGGTAGTCAAATCAAATTTATCATTCAGTGAGTCAGTATTGAGATAAAAGGGCATAACTCATGTAGAACTATGCTATGCTTTAACATATGGCCATTTCATACCTTTGATTGTATCACGACACTAGCTTTTCAGAAAAGATACTGAGAGACTAAGGTGAGTCAACAAATCATTGATTTGATCTACTTTTCTGTAATCACTCTTGATGTGAAGATATTATGACCAGTGGATATCTATGATATGACTACTGAGGAGGGGGTGAATACTGTCTATGAGGTTCGTAGGATGCACCTCCTAAGGAGTGGCGAAACTGACGTATACGTAGCACTCATCTCTCTATTCTGCTCACTGCAGACCCTCGCTAAGGCCATTGATGGAGTATGGCAGGGCTGGACATTCTCCATGCGGTGCTTGTGACTGAATCTGGGTGGATCAATACCAATATGCCCTGGGTTAGAGAAAATGTCCCAATGCTGGAAGATGGTCCTGGAAGGAACATACTGACTGTGGACTTGGAGGAGATGATAGAGCCAGTGGTGCCGACAGGACCCATGCAACAACTGCAGTATAGTGCAGCTCCTAACTGACCTTCCATCCTTTCATCATCCAAGTTTTCTGGCTAGAGGGAAAGTTAAAGTGCATGAAATTTTATGAACTAGAAAATTATAAACAGTCCCGCCCTCAAGTTGTTCTCCATAGGGGTGATAAATAGTTTCCAGCGATAGACGGTCTTAAGAAAGAAGAATTCTACAGCTTTAGTAGATCAGTAGAAATGAAAGGTTTATATCACAGTCAGTCCATATAAAGTTTAGGTCTTGAGCAAATGACTTAAATAGATTGTCATGTTCTCAACCTTGGTAATATTGTAGATTTATCCCAGATGGACAGATGAAAGAGGTATAAAGAGTTAACATGAAAATAACAATCTCTGCTTCACATGAGTGATTGGACTGGACGGAAAAGAAATAAGTATGTAAATACTGTGACCACGAACCTGCATAGCAGTTCGAAGGTGTCACAAAATTTATAGTCCTCACCTCCGAATCCCCTTGCCTCATAGCCAATGACATATTGTTTTTTGTGTTAGTTCAATTACAGTCTCACTTTGTTCACTTTGTACACCACTTTAGTTTTTTTAGGCTATTTAGTGGCTCTTAAAAGCAAATAATTATAGAAGTTGCCAGCAAAACTGTCCTGAAAAATCCAGCGCATAGGACAGGTCATGGGCTTTAGTGTTAGAACTAGGCTTTGATCCTGGGTCACCTCCCTGAGTTTGTATTTTTAGGCAGGTTATATATTTAATTTCTCTGAGCTGAGTTTTCTTCTTTACTGAATGATATCAATAATCCTAAATTTGCTGTACCTGTAGTCTAATAAGCACCTTGCACCCCCCAACTTATCCGTGCTATTTCCTTGATGGGGGTTGGTGGCTGTGAATATCATTTTACTTTTTCAGATTGTTATATTTATATGAAACAACAACAAATGATTGGTTGTTACCCCAAGTGCTTCTTTAGGAGGGCGAATCTTATTACTGTAGAGCATCTTGGTTTGCGGAGCACCATAATGTCTTTGGGTCTGTAAGTTTATGAATAGGGACGTGGACTAGGAATGCTGTTGGGTTAGAGAAAGGAAAGGAAAGAAGAAATGAAAATGAGACGGCGAGGAGTTGGGGGCAGGATGGTCAAGAATCTAGGAGAGAGAATTAAGCAGTGAAATCTGGAATCAATCCAAGGGAGAAAAATCCCTAGAGAGGATAAAGACAGGAAGGGATTTTTGAAGGTACAAATATTAAAACTGTCATTTTACCGTCAAATTTATTCGAGTTAAAAAAGGATTGAGTAAAGACTACCCTTCCCTGGGTTGTTTTTTTAGCCCTCCTTTTCCGTCGGGAGACAGACAGAAATCTTCAGGGAAATTACATTGCCACTTAAGACGTTTTTTTGCGTATGGGTGGATTGGGGAGTAGCAAGAGTAGACTCGGAGAGAGAAAATGCTTTGCTGAGTTCTGCATCCAGGTTGATGCAGTGAGGCTGAGCATGGTGGTGATGAGGTACTGCGTGGTGAGGTCAAGAGGACACGGGGAGGGTGACAAGCTGGATTTTGGAATAGATTTCCCAGTCTTGATCATTGCTCTGTATTTGTCATTGCATCAAACTTATTCGGAAGGACGAAGTCGGTAGGGAGTGATACTTAATGCTCTCAGCCGTAGAAATGTCAATACTCTTTCATATAAGCGAAATGAGAAAGTGAAGACAGTACCAGAACCATGTTTCTTCTAGAGCCATTAAACATACCGCCCTTAACTCATGGGGCTCTCTTCCACTCAAACCTCATCAAGTCAGACAAAGCAATTCTGCTTTGTCACATTGGGGTCGTCTCCAACCGAAGGCGATTGGGCACCTTTGAGTTCCCTTCCTACCAGTACCCTGGCTCAGTCCTCCCAAGAAAGATGCTATTCTGTTTCCTTAGCATCCAAACGTGTTAACTCTATAATTCCTGGGGGGGGAATTCGCGCGCTGTCGTGTTTGTCTTAATGGAGTCCTATTATAACTTCCCATCCCCTTAGCCAGCAGTGTATCTCATACCTGAGCCCACCAACCTCTCCACGGAATATATTATGTGCTTTAGACATGTCTCCTGGTCACCATCAAACATTCTCCTGTCCTGTCCTCTCCACCGTCAGCAATCACTATGGTTTACCAATACTCTATAGCACAAAATTTTGGCTACGCGAGATGCTCAGGAAGCTCAATTAAGGAATCAATGTTCAGTCCCAGGCCTTGCCCTTTCATCTCTGTATACTTCTTCCCTAGGTAGCACATTCACAACATGGCTTCAGTTATTGACAGGCATATGAACCAAAAGTTTTTATTACCCACGCACAAGTTTTCTTTCGCACATTACTAGATGCCATCTATCCTGAAATCCAACTCCCTTATGTTTGTTATGATGTTCCCTAAAGTGTTCAAGAGTCCTTTCATCTCTATCATAGAATGATTCATATAGGTAAATTACTGTTTATTATTCTTATTTTGAAAACTAGAAACTGAATGCTCAAAGAAAAGAATTATAATATGTGGTTTGTTGTGTACGTTCACCAACTGATAACATTTGATGGGAAGTCTGAACACGGAACTTGGCTGGCCTCAGACAGTTTTCTGAAACTTTATCAGCTATTATCATTACTAGCCTTTTAAATTTGTAACAAGGACACTAAGAGATTCACGGTGTAGCTTGACATAGTGAAGTATTAGTACATGGGATAATTGCACAAAATTGAAAAGGGAGATGAAAAAGAGGACAACAATGTTGAATATAATTCAGACACGAGTATTCAGAATCAAGGTAATACAAAATATTTAGGACTGAGTTTCCTTCTTTACTGAATGATATCAATAATTCTAAGTTTGCCGTTTGATAATATAAAAGTGCGGCACAAAACTTGGGTATCTTTAAAAACAATTAATTTTTAATTCTGGTAATACCTAGTAAGATAGCAATTTATATGGATACTAGAGAATTTTAAAAGCATGCCTGAAATTAATACATCAACCTCTTGGGAGAATGGGTTACTACTGATCCCCTCAAAGCATTCATCCTTTGGATGGTTACAGACAATCCACTACACTCTATTGGATTGTTTTAAGCTGTACAACTATATATTATTGAGCTAATTAAGTCCCCATGTGTGGGCTATCAAATACTAGGTCCTTATGCATTCTTTCACTTTTTGTAACCCATTAAACCTCCACGCTTAGCCCCTGTGCAATTAAACGGCCTTCCGGCAGGTCCTGAGTTAACCATCCTTTCATCTGTCTGTCCTTGGAGGTTTAGAAATTGTTTTGATTTGTATGATGCCACAAAATAAGTGAGAACATGTGATACTTCACTCTTTCTGTACTAGCTATATATCACTTTCAGAGGTGAAAAAATACGATCTTCGCGAGATGTCCATCAGTATTATATGCGGAAGACGCTCATTCATTCTTTATTTGGGCTATCACTCAAGGACTCCACTGGTGGATAATGACCAACAATATTATTCCTTCCATGGTCGTCTGTTGAATGGACACTCTAGATTGCTTCCAATCTTCTTGCAGATAGGATAGATGGAAAAAGAATAGAGCGCACCAAAACATGGTATGGAGGGCAGAGTATCTCTATTCGAAGCTGATTTCCTTTCTTTTGGGATATATACCCAGCAGGAGTGTGACTGGAGAATGAGGTACTTATTTTTCTATTTTCTTGAGGGAACTTCCAAACTGTTTCTCCATAGTAATTTGGGTGATACATATACAGTTCCACACAAAGCATTGTAAGGGTTTCCCTTTTCTCACATTCTCACCAGGCTTTGTTACTTGACCTGTTTCAATGGATACAAAGCAATTTAGTTAACTTGGTGAGATGGTATCTCACTTGTTGTTTTAATTGGCCTTTCATTGAGTATCAATGGAGGTTGAACCCTTTATGTTCCTGTTTGCTATGTATGTCTTTGAGAAATGTCCTATTCAAACTTTTGCCACTTATTACTAGTTTACATGTTTAGATTTTTTCCTATAAAAAAAGGGAAGTGATTAAATAATGTACAGATGGAATGGTTCTAACATATTCGCTGCCCATTCCAATGTGTTTGTTCTCTTCACTTTGTGGATCCTTCTAGAATATCGCGTGACAGGTAGATTTTCAACAATTATGTTGTGATCGGCATATTGTCCATTGTTGTTTGAGTGCCTGTTGCTTGTAGGATATTGCTCAAGAATTTGTTGCCCCAGGACCAAATGTCCTGGAGATTTTCCCCAAGGTTTTCTTGTAGTAGTTTGATAGTTATGAGGGTCTTAGATTAAGTCTTAATGCCACTTTGATTTGTTGTTTTTTATTGTGATGAGAGATAGGGGTCTAGGTTTTCCTCTTCCACCAGTTGGGATACCAGTTTTCCCTAGCACCCTTATTGAGAGAGATTGTCGTTTTTTGGTCCGTGGTATGTGGGATTGCATATACACCTTAAATATAAGAAAATGAAGTTTACTGTTGAGCTGTGTCGATGTTTTCTGGGTTCCTCATATCTGTTCCACTGGTGTATTGTATGCTGTCTGTTTTTTCATGTCAGCACCATGTCGTTTTGGGTACTATAGCTTCTGTAGTATAATTTGAAAGTACAGGGGTAAACGTGATTCCTCCATTTTTTGCTCTCTTTGCATTAGATAGGCTTTGGTTATCTGGGTCTTTTGTGGTTCTATATAAATTTTAGAATTTTTTTTCTATTTCTGTGAAGAATGTCATTGGTATTTTGATAGGAATGACATTAATCTATAGATTGCTTTTGGGTAGTTGGAGACATTTTTAACCCAATCTGAACATGAAAAATATTTTCAGTAGTATTTTGGGTTGTCCCTTTCAATTTCTTCTCAGGTTTTTTAGTTTTTATTGTAGAGATCTTTCACTTTTTTGGTTAATTCCTAGGTATTTAATTTTATGTGTGACTATTATAAATGGGATTACTTTTTATTTCTATTTTAGATTCTTTACTGTTGGCATATAGAATTGCTACTGATATTTGTATGTTGATTTTGTATCCTGCAACTTTACTGGATTTTGTGACCACTTCCAGTGGTTTTCTTGTGGAATCTTTAGGTTTTTCCAAATATAAGATTATATCATCTACAAACAAGGATAATTTGACTTCTAGGATGAGTTCTTGAAGGCCATTCTGTCCATCCATTTTGGCAGAGATGTTTGAGATCATAGGTTTTTGTTGTTTGTTTTTTAAAAGAAAATGTTTTTATTTTTCATTTGAATGGACTGATATTGCTTTTTCAGAGCAATGAGGAGAGGAAATGAGTCGCGTTGATATTATTTCAACTCTTGGCTCCTACTATATCTGATTACCTACCTCCATGATGTTTTTTTACTTGCACTTTGTGAGGCACCCCCACTTCTTTTTGTTAAACTCATTTAAGCTGAGGTTCTCACTTAGTTGACATTGTCTTTTGAATGTCTCAAGCCATCTCAAATTAGATGGAGCTAATACTAAAACCTGGGTTCTTCTCTCCAAGCTAGCCCTCCTCCAGTTTCCCCATCCTGGTGATTGGCACCACTCTTTATCCAGTTATGCAAGTCAGAACCTTAGCTGTCACCCTAGATCCACCGCTCTCTCAACTCCAACATCTGATTATCATCACATCCTGGCCTATGTACTTTCTAAATAGCTCTTGACTCTGTCCTCGTCTCTCTACTTCCACTGCTACCAATTTAGTCAAAGCTAACATTTAACCTCTGCCCTGGACCATTGGAGCAGCCAAGTACCTGATCTTTCTGCTTTCATTTCTTGCTCCTTCCAATTTGTTCTCCAGAGTGCAGAGTAATCTTTTTGACACACAGATCAGTATGTCACTCCCTAGTTAACATCCCACAATGGCTTCTCATTGCCCTTGGAATAAAGTCAAAGCGCCCTAACATGGCTTTTATGGTGCTGCATGGTCCATCCTATTTCAGTGCCTGGTATACATTTCATGCTCTCTCCCACCACAGGACCTCAGAACATGTGGTTTCCCCTGCTTGGAACACTCTCGTTTCCTCTTCATCTAATTAACTAAGACCCTACTTCCTACTACAAAACCTAAAAGAGGAAGAAGGCAAGATGTGTTGCAAATATCTCTGCCAAGTTCTGTGTATTTTTTTTTCCCATATTGCAGTATCCTTTAATAAACAGAAGTATTAAATTTTTGGGTGATCAAATTAATTTTTCCTCTTGCAGTTTGTTCTTCCTCCCCATGTGAAGATAAAAGAAATGGCCGGGCACGGTGGCTCACACCTGTAATCCCAGCACTTTGTGAGGCCGAAGCGGGCGGATCACGAGGTCAGGAGATGGAGACCATCCTGGCGAACACAGTGAAACCCCATCTCTACTAAAAATACAAAAAAGTAGCCGGGCGTGGTGGTGGGCGCCTGTAGTCCCAGCTACTCGGGAGGCTGAGGCAGGAGAATGGCACGAACCCGGGAGGCAGAGCTTGCAGTGAACCGAGATCACGGCACTGCACTCCAGCCTGGGCGACAGAGCAACTCCATCACAAAAAAAAAAAAAAAAAAAAAAAAAAAAAAAGTGCTTCCCAGCTTTTTTCTAAAAATGTTGAGAAGCTATCTTTATCCATTAAAATATATTTTTATGTTTGGTCTCTGGGATTAAGTTTCAATTTCATTTTTTTCCCTTATGGAGATCAGTGGTCCCAGTGTTGCTTATTGTAAAATTTACTATCTTCACTTGACTAAAATGAAAGCTGTGTTACAAAATATGTTTCCAAGTAGGTGTGAAAAATGTATTTCTCTTTGTAATTGTACTCAGATAAATTAGTTGGCAGGACCACTGTGTCCAGAGCTGGTTCCTTCTGCTGGGTTCGTGGTCTCCCTGACTTTAAGAATGAAGCCGTGGACCTTCACGGTGAGTGTTACAGCTCTTAACGATGGGACGGACCCAAAGAGTAAGCAGTAGCAAGGTTTATTGCGAAGAGCGAAACCACAAAGCTTCCACACCCTGGAAGGTGACCCCAGCTGGTTGCTGCTGCTGGTTGGGGTGACCAGCTTTTATCCCCTTATTTGTCCCCTCTCATGTTCTGTTTCTGTCCTATCAGCGTGTCCTTTTTCCAATCCTCCCCGCAATTGATTACTTTTAGAATCCTGCTGATTGGTGTGTTTTATAGAGCGCTGATTGGTGCATTTTACAAATCTCTTGTAAGATCGGAAAGTTCCTGATTGGTGTGTTTTACAATCCTCTTGTAAGACAGGAAAGTTCTCCAAGTCCACACTTGACCCAGGAAGTCCAGTTGGCCTCACCTCTCACTACCAGAGGCTAATTTCCATCGTGGTATTTCTCAGGCCCATAGATAGTGTAATTTCAAATCCAAACCAATATGGCTATTGACTTGTATTTAGAAATTACCTTCTTTTTTTTCTTTTTTTTTGTCTATTGGGACCAAGACAAGCATATATGTTCACTTTCTTCTTATGGGGTGAGATTTTCCTAGCCCAGGCACTTAGCATGCTTCTCTTTAGAAACCCTAGATTTATGCAGAAGGCATTTTAGCCTATATGCCTCCCTACATGGGCATCAGCCTCTGTCTCCTGAATTAGGTGCTCTTGGGTCTGGGCCAATAGTTACTGGGAGACACCCCAGGGCAAATGCCAGATGAGGCTCTCACACCTCTGGATTCAAACTTTTTTTGGGCTTCTAGATATCTGAAAATTGTCCTTACTCTGACTCAGCCCATGCATTAAAGCAGATGCTTTTAAATATTTTATGATGCATGTTTTAGGAAAGGGTCTGTCTGGATATTTTTTCTTTCAGTTTGCGTTTTTCATTCAATTCTTCTTTCACACTATCCTGAGCGTTAATCAATTCTTGTCATTTATGTCAGTTAGCACAAAACTTCACTATCCCATTCCTTATTACCATTTCATTTTGTTCTGCATAGCCCAGGCTATTTATCTACAAATTTTTAAAGAAATCTAAGGCCTTGAAGGATTCTTTCTCAAGGACTGTACTGTTTGTATTTAGGGAAAAGCTCATTTGTTCCCCTGTTTCACTTTCTTCTTGGGTCACCCTCTTTGATGACTATGACTTTACAGAGGGTGACAAAAGAGGGCCCACGCTGAGACAATGACACCTGCTTGCCCCTTTGGATTTTATTTTCTTAGTGTTCCCAGAATATTAATAAAATGTTGAAAACAAATTAATATCATCAGAATGTGTGCCTCACTTAAAATTTCTCTCTCTAATAAGAAGTTTTTGTTTCCTAGTTCCTTTGGTACCCTAATGTTTAGGTAAATCGTCTCTGAGGAAAAGGATGTGAAAGTCATAGCAAAATATATGCTGGATTTGAATGAAAAATACGTTTCATAAAAGTTAAGCAGGCAACCAAAATTTACTTTTTTTAACTTAAATTATCTAGACATGTATTTACATTTCTGCTTCATTAAAATATATTTGGGACTGAATGCTCCTGAGACAGATTTTGGAATGTCTTCTCTTTCTAAAATATATTTTTTATCTTTTGTGGACTAAACAGTTATTTAAAAATGAACTTAATGATTACTAATTATTAAGTTATCTGAACACTTATTTAAAAATAAACTTAATGCTTGGTAATTACTCAGTTATTTATAATGCATTTCAAGATTAACTTTATTGTCTAAACCTTTTAACACAAATGTATTAAATTATGAAACAGGGAATTGGCTATTTTTGCTCAAATATCTATTCTCACCAGACTTAAAATATCACTCAGCTATATAATTAAAAATGAACTGCAGTCATTAAATTATTTCCCACTTATGTGTGGTATTTCTCCATATTAAAGGAGACAAACAGTGCTCTTCAAATCTGATGATAGTTCTATTGATAATGGCCATCACAATCTAGTTACACGTTATTAATAAGGTGAAGGCATGAATAAAATTCCTCCCTTGCTTTCCACTCAAAAACTAAGTAGGGTTCTTTGATAAGATGCTCCAACCATGGCCAGGCACGGTGGCTGGCGCCTGTAATCCCAGCACTTTGGGAGGCTGAGGCAGGTGGATCATGAGGTCAGGAGATCAAGACCATCCTGGCGAATACGGTGAAACCCCGTCTCTACTAAAAAAATACAAAAAATTAGCCGGGCACTGTGGCGGGCGCCTGTAGTCCCAGCTACTCGGGAGGCTGAGGCAGGAGAATGGCGTAAACCTGGGAGGCGGAGCTTGCTGTGAGCCGAGATCGCGCCACTGCACTCCAGCCCGGGCCACAGAGGGAGACTGTCTCAAAAATAAATGAATGAATGAATGAATGAATGAATGAATGAATGAATAAATAAATAAATAAATAAATAAGATGCTCCAACCATGATTGGTGATGCCAATCATAGAGGGAAAGAGGATATTAAGAAATAATAAAACAGCTACTTTAAACCATTCTGTGCCTGAACATTTTGATGGCAATATTGGTCATATTGTAAATTTAACAACATAAATGTTAATCTAGATGGAATTTAGTCTACCAGTGATTATAAGAGCTTTATCCAAGTGAAAAACTTGCATTTTTATTTCTAGCGTTCCTTAGAAACTGCGAAACTCCGACCGGGTACGGTGGCTCATGCCTGTAATCCCAGCACTGGGAGGCCGAGGCGGGCGGATCACGAGGTCAGGAGATCGAGACCATCCTGTCCAACATGGCGAAACCCCGTCTGTACTAAAAATACAAAAATTAGCTGGACGTGGTGGCGCGCACATGTAGTTCCAGCTACTCGGGAGGCTGAGGCAGAAGAATTGCTTGAACTCGGGAGGTGGAGCTTGCAGTGAGCCAAGATGGCACCACTGCACTGCAGCCTGGGTGACAGACTGAGACTCCTTCTCAAAAAAAAAGAAAGAAAGAAAAAAGAAAATGTGAAGCACCTTATTATTTTGTTTTAATTTTCAGAATTCCACTTCCTAGATAAGCAGAACGTAGAGCCAACTGTTATGTTCTGGTTGTTTTTAATGGGTATATTTATGTTCTCCCCCAAATTATAATTTATTAATGTCTAACTTCAATTAGATGAGTTGATTACTTTTCATACACCATCGACTAAAGGAAACCTAATTTTACATGTAATTCAAGGGGATCTGTAAGAACATTTTAAAATTAAATCAACACACGTACACTGAAAATCATTCAGATAGTTTGATGAGCAAAAAAACAGTGAAAACCAGAAATTTTTTTTTCCTTCTACAGACCTTGGTCCTGTTTTTCAGAGTTAGGCAAGGTTTATCATTTTCTTTTTTTACTATATGCTCTTCTCTTGAACTGTAAATATATTTTATAATCACCTAATTTGTTTTATCCACTTTAAGTAATATCCCTTGACGTTTTATGAAGGGTAGAGAATATAGCTCATTTGCCCCACTTTCTTCTTTTAAAACTGTATTTCCAATTTAGTCTTTAATATATAATTTTAAGGGATTATTAAAAAAATTTGCTTTCTCTAAATAATATAGTTACAGTGCTTAATTCTTTGCTTAAATAATGTACTGTATAAATAATATACTGTCCATCCGATTTGAACACCACTGACTGGCTCAGTAGGATGTGGAGATTAGTATACAATTTCCCTACCCTCCAACATTCCCTGTCATAGCTTTCGACTTGCATCAAATATGGTTCTAGGCTTATATTTTCACATTTTATGTAAATTACATCCTATTTTGTAATTATAATAAAGTCTGTGCTTTGTTCATACGTTAATTTTGATCATAGAATCTCAAGTGAATTGACAGCATCATTATTATGTTTTCTTTTTTTTCCAAACCACAGTCACAGGTGGTGTGATTTGATTTGTGTGAAGGCAATGAAATGATACACAGATACACCGAAGCCTCCCAAAAGAATCCTGTTTCCAAGATTCAAGAAGATGGATTAATATTTTTCCATTAATTGTTTGAAATTATGTCATTTTTTCACTATGTGTCATCAGTTTTAAAGCACTTCTGAAAAGACATAACAATCTACATGAGATGGCATTTTAAATTCATAAAAATATAGTATTTTCCTCAACTTTTATGCATTTATGATGCATTATTTCTGATTTCCCAGGAATTTTACTTTCCTTTGTTTTGAATGATTAAAAAAGAGACATAACACCTTTTTTCAGCACATCATCAAGGTAGCCTAGTTATTATTATTCTCTTTATGAAGTAATTGAATTGGGACAGACAGCTTGCCAGGCCTGCTGCCACTTGTCAGCATTGCATCCCTACAGTCAACCACACTTGCATCTAATGACCATCTCTTTTATTAAATTTCTTTTGCACCTTTTATTCCTGAATGAGTGCATGATAGCTAATATTCCTGTGCACTTGCATGTGTCAAGAAGGTTTTAATTCTTTTTATATTGCATTAATATTTAAGTTAAGTGTATAATTGCAAAATGATTTATACTGAGACATGGAGACTTCCTTTTTTTAACATCCTGTCAAAATGACGAGATGACAGACATCCTTTAGGAAAAATTGGTTTTTTATTTTTTATTTTTTTATTTTTTTTTATTTTTATTTTTTTATTTTTTATTATACTTTAAGTTCTAGGGTACATGTGCATAATGCAGGTTGTACATATGTATACTTATGCCATGTTGGTGTGGGCACCATCAACTCGTCAGCCCCCATCAATTCATCATTATATCATGTATAACTCCCCAAGCAATCCCCCTCCTCCCCCCTGCCCATGATAGGCCCAGTGTGTGACGTTCCCCTTCCCGAGTCCAAGTGATCTCATTGTTCAGTTCCCACCTATGAGTGAGAACATGCGGTGTTTGGTTTTCTTTCTTGTGATAGTTTGCGAATGATGGTTTCCAGCTGCATCCATGTCCCTACAAAGGACGCAAACTCATCCTTTTTTATGGCTGCATAGTATTCCATGGTGTATATGTGCCACATTTTCTTAATCCAGTCTGTCACAGATGGACATTTGGGTTGATTCCAAGTCTTGCTATTGTGAATAGTGCCGCAATAAACATACGTGTGCATGTGTCTTTGTAGTAGAATAATTTATAATCCTTTGGGTATATACCCAGTAGTGGGATGGCTGGGTCATATGGTACATCTAGTTCTAGATCCTTGAGGAATTGCATACATTTTCCATAATGGTTGAACTAGTTTACAATCCCACCAACAGTATAAAAGTGTTCCTATTTCTCCACATCCTCTCCAGCACCTGTTGTTTCCTGACTTCTTAATGATTGCCATTCTAACTGGTGTGAGATGGTATCTCATTGTGGTTTGATTTGCATTTCTCTGATGGCGAGTGATGATGAGCATTTTTTCATGTGTCTGTTGGCTGTATGAATGTCTTCTTTTGAGAAATGTCTGTTCATATCCTTTGCCCACTTTTTGATGGGGTTGTTGTTTTTTTTCTTGTATATTGTTTGAGCTTTTGTAGATTCTGGATATTAGCCCTTGTCAGATGAGTAGGTTGCAAAAATTTTTTCCCATTCTGTAGGTTGCCTGTTCACTCTGATGGTAGCTTCTTTTGCTGTCCAAAAGCTCTTTAGTTTAATTAGATCCCATTTGTCAATTTTGGCTTTTGCTGCCGTTGCTTTAGGTGTTTTAGACATGAAGTCCTTGCCCATGCCTATGTCCTGAATGGTACTACCCAGATTTTCTTCTAGGGTTTTTATGGTATTAGGTCTAACATTTAAGTCTCTAATCCATCTTTAATTAATCTTTGTGTAAGGGGTAAGGAAAGGATCCAGTTTCAGCATTCTACTTATGGCTAACCAATTTTCCCAGCACCATTTATTAAATAGGGAATCCTTTCCCCATTTCTTGTTTCTCTCAGGTTTGTCAAAGATCAGATGGCTGTAGATGTGTGGTATTATTTCTGAGGACTCTGTTCTGTTCCATTGGTCTATATCTCTGTTTTGGTACCAGTACCATGCTGTTTTGGTTACTGTAGCCTTGTATATAGTTTGAAGTCAGGGAGCGTACGCCTCCAGCTTTGTCCTTTTGACTTAGGATTGCCTTGGCAATGCGGGCTCTTTTTTGGTTCCATATGAACTTTAAAGCCGTTTTTTCCAATTCTGTGAAGAAACTCATTGGTAGCTTGATGGGGATGGCATTGAATCTATAAATAACCTTGGGCAGTATGGCCATTTTCACGATATTGATTCTTCCTATCCATGAGCATGGTATGTTCTTCCATTGTTTGTGTCCTCTTTGATTTCACTGAGCAGTGGTTTGTAGTTCTCCTTGAAGAGGTCCTTTACATCCCTTGTAAGCTGGATTCCTAGGTATTTATTCTCTTTGAAGCAATTGTGAATGGAAGTTCATTCCTGATTTGGCTCTCTGCTTTCTGTTACTGGTGTATAAGAATGCTTGTGATTTTTGCACATGAATTTTGTATCCTGAGACTTTGCTGAAGTTGCTTATCAGCTTAAGGAGATTTTGGGCTGAGACAATGGGGTTTTCTAAATATACAATCATGTCATCTGCAAACAGGGACAATTTGACTTCTTCTTTTCCTAACTGGATACCCTTGATTTCTTTCTCTTGCCTGATTGCCCTATCCAGAACTTCCAACACTGTGTTGAATAGGAGTGGTGAGAGAGGGCATCCCTGTCTGTGCCAGTTTTCAAAGGGAATTTTTCCGGTTTTTGCCCATTGCAAATGTAGAGCTGTGGGTTTGTCATAAATAGCTCTTATTATTTGAGGTACGTTCCATCAATACCGAATTTATTGAGCGTTTTTAGCATGAAGGGCTGTTGAATTTTTGTCAAAAGCCTTTTCTGCATCTATTGAGATAATCATGTGGTTCTTGTCTTTGGTTCTGTTTATATGCTGGATTACGTTTATTGATTTGCGAATGTTGAACCAGCCTTGCATCCCAGGGATGAAGCCCACTTGATCATGGTGGAAAGCTTTTTGATGTGCTGCTGAATCCGGTTTGCCAGTATTTATTGAGAATTTTTGCATCGATGTTCATCAGGGATATTGGTCTAAAATTCTCTTTTTTGTTGTGTCTCTGCCAGGCTTTGGTATCAGGATGATGTTGGCCTCATAAAATGAGTTAGGGAGGATTCCCTCTTTTTCAATTGATTGGAATAGTTTCAGAAGGAATGGTACCAGCTCCTCCTTGTACCTCTGGTAGAATTCAGCTGTGAATCCATCTGGTCCTGGACTCTTTTTGGTGGGTAGGCTATTAATTGTTGCCTCAATTTCAGAGCCTGCTTTTGGTCTATTCAGGGATTCCACTTCTTCCTGGTTTAGTCTTGTAAGAGTGTAAGTGTCCAGGAAATTATCCATTTCTTCTAGATTTTCTAGTTGATTGCGTAGAGGCGTTTATAGTATTCTCTGATGGTAGTTTGTATTCTGTGGGGTCAGTGGTGATATCCCCTTTATCATTTTTTATTGCGTCTATTTGATTCCTCTCTCTTTCTTCTTTATTAGTCTTGCTAGCGGTCTGTCAATTTTGTTGATCTTTTCAAAAAACCAACTCCTGGATTCATTGATTTTTTGGAGGGTTTTTTGTGTCTCTATCTCCTTCAGTTTGGCTCTGATCTAGTTATTTCTGCCTTCTGCTAGCTTTTGAATGTGTTTGCTCTTGCCTCTCTAGTTCTTTAATTGTGATGTTAGAGTGTCAATTTAGATCTTCCTGCTTTCTTGTGGGCATTTAGTGCTATAAATTTCCCTCTACACACTGCTTTAAATGTGTCCCAGAGATTCTGATATGTTGTATCTTTGTTCTCATTGGTTTCAAAGAACATCTTATTTCTGCTTCATTTCGTTATGTACCCAGTAGTCATTCAGGAGCAGGTTGTTCAGTTTCCATGTAGTTGAGCGGTTTTGATTGAGTTTCTTAGTCCTGAGTTCTAGTTTGATTGCACTGTGGTCTGAGAGACAGTTTGTTATAATTTCTGTTCTTGTACATTTGCTGAGGAGGCTTTACTTCCAATTATGTGGTCAATTTTGGAATAAGTGCGATGTGGTGCTGAGAAGAAGTATATTCTGTTGATTTGGGGTGAGAGTTTGTAGATGTCTATTAGGTCCGCTTGGTGCAGAGCTGAGTTCAATTCCTGGATATCCTTGTTAACTTTCTGTCTCGTTGATCTGTCTAATGTTGACAGTGGAGTGTTGAAGTCTCCCATTATTATTGTGGTGGGATCTAAGTCTCTTTGTAAGTCTCTAAGGACTTGCTTTATGAATCTGGGTGCTCCTGTATTGGGTGCATATATATTTAGGAGAGTTAGCTCCTCCTGTTGAATTGATCCCTTTACCATTATGTAATGGCCTTCTTTGCTCTTTGATCTTTGATGGTTTAAGTCTTGTTTATCAGAGACAGGATTGCAACCCCTGCTTTTTTTTGTTCTCCATTTGCTTGGTAGATCTTCCTCATCCCTTTATTTTGAGTCTATGTATGTCTCTGCATGTAAGATGGATCTCCTGAATACAGCAGACTGATGGGTCTTGACTCTTTATCCAGTTTGCCAGTCTCTGTCTTTAATTGGAGCATTTAGTCCATTTACATTTAAGGTTAATATTGTTATGTGTGAACTTGATCCTGTCATTATGATATTAACTGGTTATTTTGCTCGTAGTTGATGCAGTTTCTTCCTAGCCTCGATGGTCTTTACATTTTGCATGTTTTTGCAATGGCTGGTACCGGTTGTTCCTTTCCGTGTTTAGGGCTTCCTTCAGGGTCTCTTGTAAGGCAGGCTGGTGGTGACAAAATCTCTAAGCATTTGCTTATCTGTAAAGGATTTTATTCTCCTTCACTTATGAAACTAGTTTGGCTGGATATGAAATTCTGGGTTGAAAATTCTTTTCTTAAGAACGTTGAATATTGGCCCCCACTCTCTTCTGGCTTGTAGAGTTTCTGCCGAGAGATCTGCTGTTAGTCTGATGGGCTTCCCTTTGTGGGTACACCGACCTTTCTCTCTGGCTGCCCTTAAGATTTTTCCTTTCTTCAACTTTGGTGAATCTGGCAATTATGTGTCTTGGAGTTGCTCTTCTGGAGGAGTATCTTTGTGGCGTTCTCTGTATTCCTGAATTTGAATGTTGGCCTGCCCTACTAGGTTGGGGAAGTTCTCCTGGATGATATCCTGAAGAGTGTTTTCCAACTTGGTTCATTTTCCCCCCCACTTTCAGGCACCCCAATCAGACGTAGATTTGGTCTTTTTACATAATCCCATACTTCTTGCAGGCTTGTTCATTTCTTTTCTTTTCTTTTTCTTTTTGTTCTCTTCTCGCTTCATTTCATTCATTTGATCCTCAATCACTGATACTCTTTCTTCCAGTTGATCGAGTCGGTTACTGAAGCTTGTGCATTTGTCACGTATTTCTCGTGTCATGGTTTTCATCTCTGTCATTTCGTTTATGACCTTCTCTGCATTAATTAGTCTAGCTGTCAATTCTTCCACTCTTTTTTTCAAGATTTTTAGTTTCTTTGCGCTGGGTACGTAATTCCTCCTTTAGCTCTGAGAAGTTTGATGGACTGAAGCCTTCTTCTCTCATCTCTTCAAAGTCGTTCTCTGACCAGCTTTGATCCGTTGCTGGCGATGGGCTGCACTCCTTTACAGGGGGAGATGTGCTCTTATTTTTTGAATTTCCAGCTTTTCTGCCCTGCTTTTTCCCCATCTTTGTGGTTTTATCTGTCTCTGGTCTTTGATGATGGTGACGTACTGATGCGGTTTTGGTATAGGTGTTCTTCCTGTTTGATAGTTTTCCTTCTGACAGTCAGAAGGACTGTCTGTTGGTCTGTTGGAGATTGCTTGAGGTCCACTCCCGACCCTGTTTGCCTGGGTATCAGCAGCAGAGGTTGCCAAAGATAGAAATTGCTGAACAGCGAGTGTACCTGTCTGATTCTTCCTTTGGAAGTTTCCTCTCAGGGGGTACTCCACCCTGTGAGGTGTGGGGTGTCAGACTGCCCCTAGTGGGGGATGTCTCCCAGCTAGGCTACTCAGGGGTCAGGGACCCACCTGAGCAGGCAGTCTGTCCGTTCTCAGATCTCAACCTCCGCGTTGGGAGATCCACGGCTCTCCCCAAAGCTGTCAGACAGAGTCGTTCGCGTCTGCACCGGCTCCCGCTACTTCCCCTGTTGGTCTTCAGCTGTGCGCTGTCCCCAGAGGTGGAGACTACAGAGACAGGCAGGCTTCCTTGAGCTGCTGTGAGCTCCACCCAGTTCGAGCTTCCCAGCGGCTTGTGTTACCTACTTAAGCCTCAGCAATTGCGGGCGCCCCTCCCCCAGCCTCGCTGCTGCCTTGCAGATAGATCGCAGCAGACTGCTGTGTTAGCAGTGAGGGAGGCTCCATGGGCGTGGGACCCTCCCGGCCAGGTGTGGGATATATTCTCCTGGTGTGCCTGTATGCTTACAGCGCAGTATTGGGGTGGGAGTTACCCGATTTTCCAGGTGTTGTGTGTCTCAGTTCCCGTGGCTAGGAAAACGGATCCCCTTCCCCCTTGCGCTTCCAGGTGAGGCGATGCCTCGAACTGCTTCAGCTCTCGCTGGTCAGGCTGCAGCAGCTGACCAGCACCGATTGTCCGGCACTCCCTAGTGAGATGACCCCAGTACCTCAGTTGAAAATGCAGAAATCACTGGTCTTCTGTGTCGCTCGCGCTGGGAGTTGGAGACTGGAGCTGTTCCTATTCGGCCATCTTGCTCCGCCCCCTCCGAAAAATTGGTTTTGATTGGCATCAGCCTTTCCAACAGCACTGCTGGAGATAAGAATAAAATGAAGTAATATTTTTCAAAAAATTAAAAGGAAACAAATTTTAATCCTTGAATTATTTGCAGCCAAAATATTTTAAATACGAAAGCACAGCAAAAGACGTTATAAAATAAGGCCTCAAAAGTTTTATTTCAAATAAATCCCTTTGAAAATGCCTGGAGGACATACTCCAGTAAAAAGAGAAATACACCGTGGTGTTAGAATTGACGGTTCAAGAATCAACGGTAGTGGTGTTTATCATACCCTAAAAAACACATGAAAACATAACATATTGAAAACGACCCCGAGTAAACTTCAGAAAGCACCCCCTTCAACAAAGGGCTGTCGTAGTGGAGAAAGCAAAACCAGAGCGTGGCAAGAGGAGGCTAGAGTAATATTTGGTTTGCTGATGATATTAATTTTGACACATGTAGGAAATCGAGAAAATTAACAAAATAATGATATAACCACCATTACAATGTTAAATTTTCCAGATTTCAAACAAATGGAAAAAGATTTGATCTGTAGAGTGAGAGGAACAAAGAGAGAGGAAAAAAGAAACAGGAAAGAAAGTATGAAAAATCATAAAATGAGATGACAGAATAAGTCATAATGGAACAATAATTACATAAGTGAAACGTTAAGATTGTCAGGTAAAATTTTTAAGTGTCAAAAAGACACATAATATAACCTATCGAAAATAAATTAGTGGAAAAATGTAGCAGGAAAATATGAATAAAAAGAGCTAGGTCCAATTTTGGATAAAAATTTGAATTCAAGTTGATAATATCCTAAAGAAGGAAAATTCTGTAGACCAATAGAAGAAATAGCAGACGAACAGGTGTGCTCACAAACATGCACGCTCATGACACTAGTCACACAAACTCAAATTCCCATTGTAGTTGTGTACAAACATTATGACCGACAAGAAGAAAGTTCCTTTAAGCCCACTTGGAGCATTAAGACAAATTTACCATGTGAACCCCTAAGTGAACCCTGAGTTACTTCTGCAAAGGAATGTAGAATAATATCATAAAATGAATTTCATATAGCACTCAAAGCTCCCCCTCTATGTGGTTCAGGATAGACTTGAGTATCTACGGTTCTGGAGTGGAACGGAGGAGAAAGGAAAGGTGCATTCAGACAAAGAAAATGTGTACAGAACACACTAGAGATACCAGAAGAGGCTGCTCATGGCCAGTCGTGGTGGTTCATACCTGTAATCCCAGCACTATGGGAGGCCAAGGCAGGTGGATCGCCTGAGCTCAAGAGTTCAGGACCAGCCTGGGCAGCAAGGCAAAACCCCATCTCTACCAAAAATACAAAAAAAAAAAAAAAAAAAAAAAAAAAAAAAATTGCTAAGCATAGTGGCACATGCCTGTAGTTCCAGTTACTTGGGATGCTGAGGTGGCAGGATCGTTGAGACTGGGAGGAGGAGGTTGCAGTGAGCCCAGATGGTGCCACTGCACTCCAGCCTGGGCAACAAAGTGAGACCCCGTCTCAAAACAAAATAAAACAAAGAAACAAAAAAGAGGCTGCTCAAGACCAGACTCAGCTCCTAGGCCTTGAACTCCAGTCCCACCTCACACCCTAAGGTTCCTAAAGAATCAGTAACTTAGTTCACCCACCCACTCTGGCTTCGGGATATAGCACAAGTTTCTAAACTTATGCAAAGATGAGGACTATGTATTTTGACAAAATATGAAGAAATAGAGTCAAGGCAACATATAAAAGATATTTTGCCAGTTTTGTTAACAAAGAAAATTGTACATAGTTAAGGTGTGCAGTGTGATATTTGATATCCATATACACGTGAAGTGATGAGACCAAATCAAGCTAACATAGTCATCATCTCACTTGGTTCCTTTTCCTTGTGTTTGTTTGGTGGAGAACTCTTGAGATCTACTCTTCTCCAGCAAATTTCGAGTATACTTATTATTGACTTAGTCACTATGCTGTACATTAGATCTCTAGAACGTATTCATTTGATAACTGAAAGGTTGTACCTTCTGACAAACATTTTTTCTTTTCCCCCAACTCCCAGGCCCTGGTAAGCACTGTTTTACTCTGTTACCATGAGTTTGACATTTTTAAGCATGCATATAAGTGAAATCATGCAGGATTTTTGTGTGGTGTATTCATGGCTTATTTTTCTTACCATAATAAACCCAGGTTTATCCATGTTGTTACAAATTTCAGTATTTCCTCATTTGTAAAGGCTAAATGATATTCCATTACATATTGGTATGTGCTCTGTGTGTGTATGTGTGCAATACATTTAAAACATCCATTCATCTGTCAATACACACAGGTAGTTTCCATATCTTGACTGTGTAAATAACACTACAAACACGTAAGATATATAATCTCTTTGAGATAGTGATTTTCTTTACTTTGGATATATACCCAGATGTGGGATTGCTGGATTATATGGGATTTCCATTTTCAATTTTGGGAGAAACTCCATGCTGTTGTCTGTAATGGCTGTACCAATTACATTCCCATCAACTAAGCACAAGGGTTTCTTTTTCTCAGTATCGTCAGCAACATTTGGTGCCTTTTTACTGTTGAATAGCCTTCCTAATAGATGTGAGCTGCTATCTCATTATGCATTTTCCTGATGATTAGTGACGGCAAACATCTTTTTCGTATATACCTATTGTCAAGTCGTATGTCTTTTAGAAATGTATCTCTTCAGGTCTGATATGGTTTGGCTGTGTCCCCACCCAAATCTTGTCTGAATTGTAGCTCCCATAATTCCCACATGTTATGGGGGGACCCAGTAGGAGATAGTTGAATCATAGAAGTAGTTTCCCCACACTGTTCTCATGGTAGGAAATAAGCCTCACGAGATCTGATTGTTTTATAAGGGGTTTCCTTTTCACTTGCTTTCATTCTGTCTTGGCCTGTTGCTGTGTAATATGTGCTTTAGCCTCCCACCATGAGCGAGGCCTTTCCAGCCATGTGGAACTGTGAGTCAGTTAAACCTCTTTCCTTTATATCACATATGCCTTTATCAGCAGCATGAGAACAGATGAAATAGTAAATTGGTACTGGTAGAGTGGGGTCCTGCTGTAAAGATATCCAAAATGTGGAATCAACTTGGAACTGACAGGCAGAGGTTGGCAGCAGTGTGCAGGGCTCACAAAAAGACAAAAAAACATGAGAAAGTTTGGAACTCCTAGAGACTTGTTGAGTAGCTTTGGACCAAAATGCTAATGATGATATGGACAATGAATTCAGGCTGAGGTTGTCTCAGATGGAGAGGAGGAACTGTTGGGAACTGGAGTAAAGGTGAATCTTGCTATGTTTTAAGCAAGAGACTGGTGGCATTTTTGTCCACTGGCCCAGAGATTGTGGAACTTTGAACTCGAGGGAGATGATTTAGGGTAGCGGCAGAAGAAATTCTAGCAGCAAGGCATTCAAGAGGTGACTTGGGTGTTAAAGCATTCAGTTTTAAAAGGAACAGAGCAAAAAACTTTGGGAAATTTGTACCAAATGATGTGATAGAAAAGAAAAGCAATTTTTGAGGGAAATTCAAGTGCTAGTTGCAGAAATTTGCATGAGCAACAAGGAGCCAAATTTCATCCCCAGACAAGGTGGAACATATCTCTAGGACATTCAGAGACTTTGCAGCACCTCTTCATCACAGGCCAGGAGGCCTAAAGGAAAAAATGGTTTCCTGGGCTGGATCAGGACCCCCCTGCGCTGTGCCACCTAGGGACTTGATGCCCTGCATCCCAGCCACTCTAGCCATGGCTAAAAGGGGCAAGGTACAGCTTGACTGTGGCTTCAGAGGTTGCAAGCCCCAAACCTTGGCAGTTTCACATGGTTGTTGAGCCTATGGGTGCACAAAGTCCAAGAATTGAGGTTTGGGAACTCTGTCTAGATTTCAGAGGATGTTGGAAACACCTAAATGTACAGGCAGAATTTTGCTGCGGGGGGGGATCCTCATGGAAAACCTCTGGCTAGTACGTGCAGAAGGGAAATGTGGTGAAATCCCCCAGAGTCCCCCACTGGGGTGCGCTACTGGAGCTGTGAGAGGAAGCCACCACCTATGGACCCCAGAACTGTAGATCCACCAACAGTTGACCATGCACATGGGAAGGCCAACAGACAATGCCAGCCCATGAAGCAACCAGGAGGGGGGCTATGCCCTGAAAGTCACAGGGGCGGAGCTGCCCAAGGCTTGGGAGCCCACATCTTGCATAAGTTGACCTGGATGTGAGACATGGAGTCAAAGGAGTTCATTATGGCACTTTAAGATTTGACTGCTGCGGATTTCGGACTTGGGGCCTTAGACCCTTTGTTTTGGCCATTCACCCACTTGGAACGGTATATTTACTACTCCCCTCCCTGTACCTACCTCCATTGTATGGAAAGTAACTAACTTGCTTTTCACTTTACGGCTCATAGCGTGAAGGGACTTGCTTTGTCTCAGATAAGATTTGGACTGTGGACTTTTTGAGTTAACTGCTGAAATGAATTAAGATGTTTGGGGACTGTTGGGCAGGCATAATTTGTTTTCAAATATGGAGGACATGAGATTTGGGAGAACCGGGTCAGAATGATATGAATGGCTGTGTCCCTACCCAATCCATCTTGAATTAGAGTTCCCATAATTCCCACATGTGTGGGAGGGACCTGGTG
Organism: Rhinopithecus roxellana; assembly: GCF_007565055.1. Classification (NCBI taxonomy): domain Eukaryota; kingdom Metazoa; phylum Chordata; class Mammalia; order Primates; family Cercopithecidae; genus Rhinopithecus; species Rhinopithecus roxellana. Next base: position 118,273,966 of record NC_044564.1, read on the forward strand.
AGGTAAGTGAATCACTGGGGCAGTTTTTCTCCCGTACTGTTCTCATGGTAGTAAATAAGGTCTCATGAGATCTGACGGACTTTTATAAGTGTTTCCTTTCCTTGGATTTCAAATCCTTCCTTGCCCTGCGGTCATGTAGATGTGCCTTTCATCTTCCACTGTGATCGTGAGACCTACCCAGCTACGTGGAACTGTGAGTCCCTTCAAACTCTGTTCTCTATATATCACCCAGTCTCAAGGTAGGTCTTTTATCAGCAGCAATGAAAACAGACAATACAAGGTCCTTTGGAATCAGCCGGAATTCCTAATTTAGTTGGATGTAACTTCTTATTAGAGTATAGGGTGTAAATATTTTTTCTCCCCTGCTTAGGTTGTCTTTTTAATGTATTGTCTGTCTCCTTTGGCCTGTGCTGAATCTTTTAGTTTTGATTTAGTCACATTTGTCTATTTTTGTTTGTTGGTTGTTGTCTATACTTTTGGGTGTCAAATCTGAAAAATTTATTAGCCAATAACCATGTTAAGGGAGCTTTCTCCTATTTTATGTCGAAGAGTGTTACAATATGGTCCAGAGGTTGGATATTTCATCCATTTTGAGTCAGTTTTGGTATTAGGGTGAGATAAGGTTCAATTTCATGCTTTCGGCATGTGGATATTCAAGTTTTCCACCATGTATTAAGAACTAAACTTTTATCATTGTGTATCTTTGGAACCAATGCTGAAGATTAAATTGATTATAAGGCATTGATTTATTTCTGTGCTCTCTTTCTGTTCCCTTGCCTACATTCCTGTTTTTTTGTGCCAGTACCATACTATTTTGATTACTATAGCTTTATATTTAGTTTGGAAATAGCTAATGGTGATGGCTTCCACTTGTGTTTTTCTGTTCAAGGATGTTTTGACTGGTCAAACTTTTTTGTGGTTGGCTTTTGTGGTTGCGCATACAAATTTTAGAATTGCTTTTTTTTTTATACCATTGTCGTTGAAAAATGCCATTGAAATTTTGATAGGGGGTTGCATTTTATCTGTAATCAGCGGAAGGTAATAAGAATAGGTCTTCTTCAAATTCTTTCATCAGTGTTTTTACAGTTTTTTTGGTATATAAAATTTGACTTTCTTACTTAAATTTATTTCTAAGGTAGTTAGTTTTTTGATACTATTGTAAAGGAAAGGGTTTCCTTTCTTTCCTTTCTTTTTATTTCGTTTCTTTTCTTTCCTTTTTTCTTTTCTTTTCTTTTCTTTCTGTTCTTTTCTTTTCTTTTTGAAGATGGAGTCTCCTCTGTCCCCCAGGCGGAGTGCAGTGGCGCATCTCGGCTCACTGCAAGCCTCGCCTCCCGGGTTCAGCCATTCTCCTCTCGCCTCCTGCCCTCAGCTCGAGTAGCTGGGACTACGCACCGCACCATGCCCGCTAATTTTTTGTTTTTTTAGTAGAGATGGGGGTTCACCTGTTCCAGGAGGGTCTGATCTCCTGACCTTGTGATCCACCTGCCTCAGCCGCCCAAAGTTCCTGGGATTTACGGTGTCATGCCACTGCCCCAGCCCAAGATTTGTTTTCTTCATTTCTTTCTGGGATAGTTTCAACACTGATTTAGTATATAGAAATGCAACATGGGTTTTTTTTTAATGATAATTTATGTGTTCTGCAAATTTGCTGAATTTGTTTCTTAATTCTAACAGTGTTTTATGTGGAGCCTTTAGAATTTCCTCTATAGTAAGATCTGTCCAATTCTTCAAACAGAGAAACTTTTTCACTTCCTTTTTTTCATGTTGGTGCCTTTTATTTTTTTCATTACTAATTGCTACTGGCTAGGACTTCCAACCTTTTCAGAACTCCCCAAATAATCTAAGGGAGTCCATTGGTCACTAGACCTGCTTTTAATAAGAAATCCTAAAGAGTTCTCAAACTTAATGCAAGAAGACGAATTAGTATATCAGGACAACATAAGGGTAGTTTATAAAAAGCACTGTCAAGTAACTAAATCAGTCAATTCAAAATACTCCTAATACTGTAATGATGCATATAATCACTTAACTTTTAACGAAGGTTAAAAGAAGACAAAAATACGACAAATAAATCATTACAAAAGAGACAAAGAAATAAACTCTGACAGACATCAAAGAACAGAAAAAGTGGAGGAGAGCAAAGTGTAAGGGGTTTTTATATATGATTGAAGCTAAGTTGTTATAACTTAAAATAATCATGATAACTGCAATCACGCATTTCTTAATGTGGATTATGTTTCGAATAATGCCTCACATTATGGCAATTTTTCTCATGGTGTGAATATCACAGAGTGACTTACACAGAATTGATAATACGGCCTACTACACACCCAAGCTATATGGTATAACCTAATTTCTTTCCAGGCTACAAATCGAATACAGCATTGTACTATACTGAATGCCTGTAGGCAACTGTAAACAATGATAAGCGTTTGTTATCTAAATGGATATAGACAATAAAGTACAATAAAAATGTACAACCGTATGGAGCACCATTGTAATATGTTGGCCCATCTGGGACCAAAACTCCCCTATGTGGCACATGATTGCATTGATGTTTTATGTAAGGCCTCATGATAATCACAAAGACGACAGTAAATAGATACACAAATGAGAATTTCCGCACATGTTTAAAAAGAATTAATGCAAAGAACAGCAAAGAATCAAAGTATACCACGACAAAAGAAAATAATGCAAATAATAAATCATGCACAGCAAGAGAGAAAATAAAAGAACAAAGAAACTATAAAATGCCTGTCAAGAGCGTACCAAATATCAGTGGACCATATAGTGAAACAAAAGAACCCAGAGTGGCTGAATGGAGAG
>NC_044564.1:118276891-118292443 GCF_007565055.1 Rhinopithecus roxellana
CATTGCGCTATGAAGTATCTAATTGCAGATTTCCAGAAAACTGTGCTAACAAACTGATCACTGAAGAGAAACGTGTAACTCTGTGAGTTGCATTCACACTGGCAATGCAGTTCTCAGAAAGCTTCTCTTTAGTTATTATGTGAGGATATTTCCTTTATCACACAATTCCCAGGCTCCCAAATATCACTTTGCAGATTCCACGAAAAGAGTGTTAGCACACTGCTTCTTGAGGCAGAGGTTGTAACTCTGTGAGATGAACTCACAGATCAGAAAGAAGTTTCTCAGAAAGCTTCTTTCACGTTTTTAACGGATGAAATTTCCTTTATAACAGCGTAGGCCTCAATGTGATCCAAAGAAGCCCTTCTCAGATTCCTCAAGACAGTGTTAATAATGCCTGCTCCGAAACACAAGTGTAACTCTTGAGATGAATTCACACATCACCAAGAAGTTTCTAAGAAAGCTTCTTTCTATTTTCATCTGTGGATATTTCCTTTGTCACTGTAATGTTCATTGCGGTATGAAGTATCTAATTGCAGATTTCCAGAAAACTGTGCTAACAAACTGATCACTGAAGAGAACGTGTAACTCTGTGAGTTGCATTCACGCATGGCAATGCAGTTTCTCAGAAAGCTTCTCTTTAGTTATTATGTGAGGATATTTCCTTTATCACCATGGGCCCCAATAGGCTCCCAAATATCACTTTGCAGATTCCAAAAAAGAGTGTTAGCAAACTGCTTCCTGAGGCAGAGATTGTAACTCTGAGATGAACTCACAGATCAGAAAGAAGTTTCTCAGAAAGCTTCTTTCACGTTTTGAACGGATGAAATTTCCTTTATCAGCGTCGGCCTCAATGTGATCCAAAGAAGCCCTTCTCAGATTCCTCAAAGACAGTGTTAATGGCCTGCTCCACGAAACACAAGTTAACTCTTTGAGATGAATTCACACATCACCAAGAAGTTTCTAAGAAAGCTTCTTTCTAGTTTTCATCTGTGGATATTTCCTTTGTCACTGTAATGTTCATTGCGCTATGAAGTATCTAATTGCAGATTTCCAGAAAACTGTGCTAACAAACTGATCACTGAAGAGAAACGTGTAACTCTGTGAGTTGCATTCACACTTGGCAATGCAGTTTCTCAGAAAGCTTCTCTTTAGTTTTATGTGAGGATATTTCCTTTATCACCATGGGCCCCAATAGGCTCCCAAATATCACTTTGCAGATTCCAAAAGAGTCTAGCAAACTGCTTCTTGAGGCAGAGGTTGTAACTCTGTGAGATGAACTCACAGATCAGAAAGAAGTTTCTGAGAAAGCTCTTTCACGTTTTGAACGGATGAAATTTCCTTTATCACGTCGGCCTCAATGTGATCCAAAGAAGCCCTTCTCAGATTCCTCAAAGACAGTGTTAATGGCTGCTCCACGAAACAAGTGTAACTCTGTGAGATGAATTCACACATCACCAGAATTTCTAAGAAAGTTCTTCTTTCAGTTTCATCTGTGGATATTTCCTTTGTCACTGTAATGTTCATTGCGCTATGAAGTATCTAATTGCAGATTCCAGAAACTGTGCTAACAAACTGATCACTGAAGAGAAACGTGTAACTCTGTGAGTTGCATCACACTGGCAATGCAGTTTCTCAGAAAGCTTCTCTTTAGTTATTATGTGAGGATATTTCCTTTATCACCATGGGCCCCAATAGGCTCCCAAATATCACTTTGCAGATTCCACGAAAAGAGTGTTAGCAACTGCTTCTTGAGGCAGAGGTTGTAACTCTGTGAGATGAACTCACAGATCAGAAAGAAGTTTCTCAGAAAGCTTCTTTCACGTTTTGAACGGATGAAATTTCCTTTATCAGCGTAGGCCTCAATGTGATCCAAAGAAGCCCTTCTCAGATTCCTCAAAGACGTGTTAATGGCCTGCTCCACGAAACATAAGTGTAACTCTGTGAGATGAATTCACACATCACCAAGAAGTTTCTAAGAAGCTTCTTTCTAGTTTTCATCTGTGGATATTTCCTTTGTCACTGTAATGTTCATTGTGCTATGAAGTATCTAATTGCAGATTTCCAGAAAACTGTGCTAACAAACTGATCACTGAAGAGAAACGTGTAACTCTGTGAGTTGCATTCACACTTGGCAATGCAGTTTCTCAGAAAGCTTCTCTTTAGTTATTATGTGAGGATATTTCCTTTATCACCATGGGCCCCAATAGGCTCCCAAATATCACTTTGCAGATTCCCGGAAAAGAGTGTTAGCAAACTGCTTCTTGAGGCAGAGGTTGTAACTCTGTGAGATGAACTCACAGATCAGAAAGAAGTTTCTCAGAAAGCTTCTTTCACGTTTTGAACGGATGAAATTTCCTTTATCAGCGTAGGCCTCAATGTGATCCAAAGAAGCCCTTCTCAGATTCCTCAAAGACAGTGTTAATGGCTGCTCCACGAAAATAAGTGTAACTCTGTGAGATGAATTCACACATCACCAAGAAGTTTCTAAGAAAGCTTCTTTCTAGTTTTCATCTGTGGATATTTCCTTTGTCACTGTATGTTCATTGCGCTATGAAGTATCTAATTGCAGATTTCCAGAAAACTGTGCTAACAAACTGATCACTGAAGAGAAACGTGTAACTCTGTGAGTTGCATTCACAACTGGCAATGCAGTTTCTCAGAAAGCTTCTCTTTAGTTATTATGTGAGGATATTTCCTTTATCACCATGGGCCCCAATAGGCTCCCAAATATCACTTTGCAGATTCCAAGAAAGAGGTTAGCAAACTGCTTCTTGAGGCAGAGGTTGTAACTCTGTGAGATGAACTCACAGATCAGAAAGAAGTTTCTCAGAAAGCTTCTTTCACGTTTTGAACGGATGAAATTTCCTTTATCAGCGTAGGCCTCAATGTGATCCAAAGAAGCCCTTCTCAGATTCCTCAAAGACAGTGTTAATGGACCTGCTCCACGAAACATAAGTGTAACTCTGTGAGATGAATTCACACATCACCAAGAAGTTTCTAAAAAGCTTCTTTCTAGTTTTCATCTGTGGATATTTCCTTTGTCACTGTAATGTTCATTGCGCTATGAAGTATCTAATTGCAGATTTCCAGAAAACTGTGCTAACAAACTGATCACTGAAGAGAAAGTGTAACTCTGTGAGTTGCATTCACACTTGGCAATGCAGTTTCTCAGAAAGCTTCTCTTTAGTTATTATGTGAGGATATTTCCTTTATCACCATGGGCCCCAATAGGCTCCCAAATATCACTTTGCAGATTCCACGAAAAGAGTGTTAGCAAACTGCTTCTTGAGGCAGAGGTTGTAACTCTGTGAGATGAACTCACAGATCAGAAAGAAGTTTCTCAGAAAGCTTCTTTCACGTTTTGAACGGATGAAATTTCCTTTATCAGCGCAGGCCTCAATGTGATCCAAAGAAGCCCTTCTCAGATTCCTCAAAGACAGTGTTAATGGACTGCTCCACGAAACATAAGTGTAACTCTGTGAGATGAATTCACACATCACCAAGAAGTTTCTAAGAAAGCTTCTTTCTAGTTTTCATCTGTGGATATTTCCTTTGTCACTGTAATGTTCATTGCGCTATGAAGTATCTAATTGCAGATTTCCAGAAAATGTGCTAACAAACTGATCACTGAAGAGAAACATGTAACTCTGTGAGTTGCATTCACACTTGGCAATGCAGTTTCTCAGAAAGCTTCTCTTTAGTTATTATGTGAGGATATTTCCTTTATCACCATGGGCCCCAATAGGCTCCCAAATATCACTTTGCAGATTCCACGAAAAGAGTGTTAGCAAACTGCTTCTTGAGGCAGAGGTTGTAACTCTGTGAGATGAACTCACAGATCAGAAAGAATTTTCTCAGAAAGCTTCTTTCACGTTTTGAACGGATGAAATTTCCTTTATCATCGTCGGCCTCAATGAGATTAAAAAGAAGCCCTTCTCAGATTCCTCAAAGACAGTGTTGATGGCCTGCTCCACGAAACATAAGAGTAACTCTGTGAGATGAATTCACACATCACCAAGAAATTTCTAAGAAAGCTTCTTTCTAGTTTTCATCTGTGGATATTTCCTTTGTCACTGTAAAGTTCATTGCGCTATGAAGTATCTAATTGCAGATTTCCAGAAAACTGTGCTAACAAACTGATCACTGAAGAGAAACGTGTAACTCTGTGAGTTGCATTCACACTTGGCAATGCAGTTTCTCAGAAAGCTTCTCTTTAGTTATTAGGTGAGGATATTTCCTTTATCACCATGGGCCCCAATAGGCTCCCAAATATCACTTTGCAGATTCCACGAAAAGTGTTTTAGCAAACTGCTTCTTGAGGCAGAGGTTGTAACTCTGTGAGATGAACTCACAGATCAGAAAGAAGTTTCTCAGAAAGCTTCTTTCACGTTTTGAACGGATGAAATTTCCTTTATCAGCGTAGGCCTCAATGTGATCCAAAGAAGCCCTTCTCAGATTCCTCAAAGACAGTGTTAATGGACTGCTCCACGAAACATAAGTGTAACTCTGTGAGATGAATTCACACATCACCAAGAAGTTTCTAAGAAAGCTTCTTTCTAGTTTTCATCTGTGGATATTTCCTTTGTCACTGTAATGTTCATTGCGCTATGAAGTATCTAATTGCAGATTTCCAGAAAACTGTGCTAACAAACTGATCACTGAAGAGAAACGTGTAACTCTGTGAGTTGCATTCACACTTGGCAATGCAGTTTCTCAGAAAGCTTCTCTTTAGTTATTATGTGAGGATATTTCCTTTATCACCATGGGCCCCAATAGGCTCCCAAATATCACTTTGCAGATTCCACGAAAAGAGTGTTAGCAAACTGCTTCTTGAGGCAGAGGTTGTAACTCTGTGAGATGAACTCACAGATCAGAAAGAAGTTTCTCAGAAAGCTTCTTTCACGTTTTGAACGGATGAAATTTCCTTTATCAGCGTAGGCCTCAATGTGATCCAAAGAAGCCCTTCTCAGATTCCTCAAAGACAGTGTTAATGGCTGCTCCCGAAACATAAGTGTAACTCTGTGAGATGAATTCACACATCACCAAGAAGTTTCTAAGAAAGCTTCTTTCTAGTTTTCATCTGTGGATATTTCCTTTGTCACTGTAATGTTCATTGCGCTATGAAGTATCTAATTGCAGATTTCCAGAAAACTGTGCTAACAAACTGATCACTGAAGAGAAACGTGTAACTCTGTGAGTTGCATTCACACTTGGCAATGCAGTTTCTCAGAAAGCTTCTCTTTAGTTATTATGTGAGGATATTTCCTTTATCACCATGGGCCCCAATAGGCTCCCAAATATCACTTTGCAGATTCCACGAAAAGAGTGTTAGCAAACTGCTTCTTGAGGCAGAGGTTGTAACTCTGTGAGATGAACTCACAGATCAGAAAGAAGTTTCTCAGAAAGCTTCTTTCACGTTTTGAACGGATGAAATTTCCTTTATCAGCGTAGGCCTCAATGTGATCCAAAGAAGCCCTTCTCAGATTCCTCAAAGACAGTGTTAATGGACTGCTCCACAAACATAAGTGTAACTCTGTGAGATGAATTCACACATCACCAAGAAGTTTCTAAGAAAGCTTCTTTCTAGTTTTCATCTGTGGATATTTCCTTTGTCACTGTAATGTTCATTGCGCTATGAAGTATCTAATTGCAGATTTCCAGAAAACTGTGCTAACAAACTGATCACTGAAGAGAAACGTGTAACTCTGTGAGTTGCATTCACACTTGGCAATGCAGTTTCTCAGAAAGCTTCTCTTTAGTTATTATGTGAGGATATTTCCTTTATCACCATGGGCCCCAATAGGCTCCCAAATATCACTTTGCAGATTCCACGAAAAGAGTGTTAGCAAACTGCTTCTTGAGGCAGAGGTTGTAACTCTGTGAGATGAACTCACAGATCAGAAAGAAGTTTCTCAGAAAGCTTCTTTCACGTTTTGAACGGATGAAATTTCCTTTATCAGCGTAGGCCTCAATGTGATCCAAAGAAGCCCTTCTCAGATTCCTCAAAGACAGTGTTAATGGCTTGCTCCACGAAACATAAGTGTAACTCTTTGAGATGAATTCACACATCATCAAGAAGTTTCTAAGAAAGCTTCTTTCTAGTTTTCATCTGTGGATATTTCCTTTGTCACTGTAATGTTCATTGCGCTATGAAGTATCTAATTGCAGATTTCCAGAAAACTGTGCTAACAAACTGATCACTGAAGAGAAACGTGTAACTCTGTGAGTTGCATTCACACTTGGCAATGCAGTTTCTCAGAAAGCTTCTCTTTAGTTATTATGTGAGGATATTTCCTTTATCACCATGGGCCCCAATAGGCTCCCAAATATCACTTTGCAGATTCCACGAAAAGAGTGTTAGCAAACTGCTTCTTGAGGCAGAGGTTGTAACTCTGTGAGATGAACTCACAGATCAGAAAGAAGTTTCTCAGAAAGCTTCTTTCACGTTTTGAACGGATGAAATTTCCTTTATCACGTAGGCCTCAATGTGATCCAAAGAAGCCCTTCTCAGATTCCTCAAAGACAGTGTTAATGGCTTGCTCCACGAACATAAGTGTAACTCTTTGAGATGAATTCACACATCACCAAGAAGTTTCTAAGAAAGCTTCTTTCTAGTTTTCATCTGTGGATATTCCTTTGTCACTGTAATGTTCATTGCGCTATGAAGTATCTAATTGCAGATTTCCAGAAAACTGTGCTAACAAACTGATCACTGAAGAGAAACGTGTAACTCTGTGAGTTGCATTCACACTTGGCAATGCAGTTTCTCAGAAAGCTTCTCTTTAGTTATTATGTGAGGATATTTCCTTTATCACCATGGGCCCCAATAGGCTCCCAAATATCACTTTGCAGATTCCACGAAAAGTGTTAGCAAACTGCTTCTTGAGGCAGAGGTTGTAACTCTGTGAGATGAACTCACAGATCAGAAAGAAGTTTCTCAGAAAGCTTCTTTCACGTTTTGAACGGATGAAATTTCCTTTATCAGCGTAGGCCTCAATGTGATCCAAAGAAGCCCTTCTCAGATTCCTCAAAGACAGTGTTAATGGACTGCTCCACGAAACATAAGTGTAACTCTGTGAGATGAATTCACACATCACCAAGAAGTTTCTAAGAAAGCTTCTTTCTAGTTTTCATCTGTGGATATTTCCTTTGTCACTGTAATGTTCATTGCGCTATGAAGTATCTAATTGCAGATTTCCAGAAAACTGTGCTAACAAACTGATCACTGAAGAGAAACGTGTAACTCTGTGAGTTGCATTCACACTTGGCAATGCAGTTTCTCAGAAAGCTTCTCTTTAGTTATTATGTGAGGATATTTCCTTTATCACCATGGGCCCCAATAGGCTCCCAAATATCACTTTGCAGATTCCACGAAAAGAGTGTTAGCAAACTGCTTCTTGAGGCAGAGGTTGTAACTCTGTGAGATGAACTCACAGATCAGAAAGAAGTTTCTCAGAAAGCTTCTTTCACGTTTTGAACGGATGAAATTTCCTTTATCAGCGTAGGCCTCAATGTGATCCAAAGAAGCCCTTCTCAGATTCCTCAAAGACAGTGTTAATGGCTTGCTCCACGAAACATAAGTGTAACTCTGTGAGATGAATTCACACATCACCAAGAAGTTTCTAAGAAAGCTTCTTTCTAGTTTTCATCTGTGGATATTTCCTTTGTCACTGTAATGTTCATTGCGCTATGAAGTATCTAATTGCAGATTTCCAGAAAACTGTGCTAACAAACTGATCACTGAAGAGAAACGTGTAACTCTGTGAGTTGCATTCACACTTGGCAATGCAGTTTCTCAGAAAGCTTCTCTTTAGTTATTATGTGAGGATATTTCCTTTATCACCATGGGCCCCAATAGGCTCCCAAATATCACTTTGCAGATTCCACGAAAAGAGTGTTAGCAAACTGCTTCTTGAGGCAGAGGTTGTAACTCTGTGAGATGAACTCACAGATCAGAAAGAAGTTCTCAGAAAGCTTCTTTCACGTTTTGAACGGATGAAATTTCCTTTATCAGCGGCCTCAATGTGATCCAAAGAAGCCCTTCTCAGATTCCTCAAAGACAGTGTTAATGGCTTGCTCCACGAAACATAAGTGTAACTCTGTGAGATGAATTCACACATCACCAAGAAGTTTCTAAGAAAGCTTCTTTCTAGTTTTCATCTGTGGATATTTCCTTTGTCACTGTAATGTTCATTGCGCTATGAAGTATCTAATTGCAGATTTCCAGAAAACTGTGCTAACAAACTGATCACTGAAGAGAAACGTGTAACTCTGTGAGTTGCATTCACACTTGGCAATGCAGTTTCTCAGAAAGCTTCTCTTTAGTTATTATGTGAGGATATTTCCTTTATCACCATGGGCCCCAATAGGCTCCCAAATATCACTTTGCAGATTCCACGAAAAGAGTGTTAGCAAACTGCTTCTTGAGGCAGAGGTTGTAACTCTGTGAGATGAACTCACAGATCAGAAAGAAGTTTCTCAGAAAGCTTCTTTCACGTTTTGAACGGATGAAATTTCCTTTATCAGCGTAGGCCTCAATGTGATCCAAAGAAGCCCTTCTCAGATTCCTCAAAGACAGTGTTAATGGCTTGCTCCACGAAACATAAGTGTAACTCTGTGAGATGAATTCACACATCACCAAGAAGTTTCTAAGAAAGCTTCTTTCTAGTTTTCATCTGTGGATATTTCCTTTGTCACTGTAATGTTCATTGCGCTATGAAGTATCTAATTGCAGATTTCCAGAAAACTGTGCTAACAAACTGATCACTGAAGAGAAACGTGTAACTCTGTGAGTTGCATTCACACTTGGCAATGCAGTTTCTCAGAAAGCTTCTCTTTAGTTATTATGTGAGGATATTTCCTTTATCACCATGGGCCCCAATAGGCTCCCAAATATCACTTTGCAGATTCCACGAAAAGTGTGTTAGCAAAGCTTCTTGAGGCAGAGGTTGTAACTCTGTGAGATGAACTCACAGATCAGAAAGAAGTTTCTCAGAAAGCTTCTTTCACGTTTTGAACGGATGAAATTTCCTTTATCAGCGTAGGCCTCAATGTGATCCAAAGAAGCCCTTCTCAGATTCCTCAAAGACAGTGTTAATGGACTGCTCCACGAAACATAAGTGTAACTCTGTGAGATGAATTCACACATCACCAAGAAGTTTCTAAGAAAGCTTCTTTCTAGTTTTCATCTGTGGATATTTCCTTTGTCACTGTAATGTTCATTGCGCTATGAAGTATCTAATTGCAGATTTCCAGAAAACTGTGCTAACAAACTGATCACTGAAGAGAAACGTGTAACTCTGTGAGTTGCATTCACACTTGGCAATGCAGTTTCTCAGAAAGCTTCTCTTTAGTTATTATGTGAGGATATTTCCTTTATCACCATGGGCCCCAATAGGCTCCCAAATATCACTTTGCAGATTCCACGAAAAGAGTGTTAGCAAACTGCTTCTTGAGGCAGAGGTTGTAACTCTGTGAGATGAACTCACAGATCAGAAAGAAGTTTCTCAGAAAGCTTCTTTCACGTTTTGAACGGATGAAATTTCCTTTATCAGCGTAGGCCTCAATGTGATCCAAAGAAGCCCTTCTCAGATTCCTCAAAGACAGTGTTAATGGCCTGCTCCACGAAACATAAGTGTAACTCTGTGAGATGAATTCACACATCACCAAGAAGTTTCTAAGAAAGCTTCTTTCTAGTTTTCATCTGTGGATATTTCCTTTGTCACTGTAATGTTCATTGCGCTATGAAGTATCTAATTGCAGATTTCCAGAAAACTGTGCTAACAAACTGATCACTGAAGAGAAACGTGTAACTCTGTGAGTTGCATTCACACTTGGCAATGCAGTTTCTCAGAAAGCTTCTCTTTAGTTATTATGTGAGGATATTTCCTTTATCACCATGGGCCCCAATAGGCTCCCAAATATCACTTTGCAGATTCCACGAAAAGAGTGTTAGCAAACTGCTTCTTGAGGCAGAGGTTGTAACTCTGTGAGATGAACTCACAGATCAGAAAGAAGTTTCTCAGAAAGCTTCTTTCACGTTTTGAACGGATGAAATTTCCTTTATCACGTAGGCCTCAATGTGATCCAAAGAAGCCCTTCTCAGATTCCTCAAAGACAGTGTTAATGGCTGCTCCACGAAACATAGTGTAACTCTGTGAGATGAATTCACACATCACCAAGAAGTTTCTAAGAAAGCTTCTTTCTAGTTTTCATCTGTGGATATTTCCTTTGTCACTGTAATGTTCATTGCGCTATGAAGTATCTAATTGCAGATTTCCAGAAAACTGTGCTAACAAACTGATCACTGAAGAGAAACGTGTAACTCTGTGAGTTGCATTCACACTTGGCAATGCAGTTTCTCAGAAAGCTTCTCTTTAGTTATTATGTGAGGATATTTCCTTTATCACCATGGGCCCCAATAGGCTCCCAAATATCACTTTGCAGATTCCACGAAAAGAGTGTTAGCAAACTGCTTCTTGAGGCAGAGGTTGTAACTCTGTGAGATGAACTCACAGATCAGAAAGAAGTTTCTCAGAAGCTTCTTTCACGTTTTGAACGGATGAAATTTCCTTTATCAGCGCAGGCCTCAATGTGATCCAAAGAAGCCCTTCTCAGATTCCTCAAAGACAGTGTTAATGGACTGCTCCACGAAACATAAGTGTAACTCTGTGAGATGAATTCACACATCACCAAAGTTTCTAAGAAAGCTTCTTTCTAGTTTTCATCTGTGGATATTTCCTTTGTCACTGTAATGTTCATTGCGCTATGAAGTATCTAATTGCAGATTTCCAGAAAACTGTGCTAACAAACTGATCACTGAAGAGAAACGTGTAACTCTGTGAGTTGCATTCACACTTGGCAATGCAGTTTCTCAGAAAGCTTCTCTTTAGTTATTATGTGAGGATATTTCCTTTATCACCATGGGCCCCAATAGGCTCCCAAATATCACTTTGCAGATTCCACGAAAAGAGTTTAGCAAACTGCTTCTTGAGGCAGAGGTTGTAACTCTGTGAGATGAACTCACAGATCAGAAAGAAGTTTCTCAGAAAGCTTCTTTCACGTTTTGAACGGATGAAATTTCCTTTATCAGCGTAGGCCTCAATGTGATCCAAAGAAGCCCTTCTCAGATTCCTCAAAGACAGTGTTAATGGACTGCTCCACGAAACATAAGTGTAACTCTGTGAGATGAATTCACACATCACCAAGAAGTTTCTAAGAAAGCTTCTTTCTAGTTTTCATCTGTGGATATTTCCTTTGTCACTGTAATGTTCATTGCGCTATGAAGTATCTAATTGCGGATTTCCAGAAAACTGTGCTAACAAACTGATCACTGAAGAGGAACGTGTAACTCTGTGAGTTGCATTCACACTTGGCAATGCAGTTTCTCAGAAAGCTTCTCTTTAGTTATTATGTGAGGATATTTCCTTTATCACCATGGGCCCCAATAGGCTCCCAAATATCACTTTGCAGATTCCACGAAAAGAGTGTTAGCAAACTGCTTCTTGAGGCAGAGGTTGTAACTCTGTGAGATGAACTCACAGATCAGAAAGAAGTTTCTCAGAAAGCTTCTTTCACGTTTTGAACGGATGAAATTTCCTTTATCAGCGTAGGCCTCAATGTGATCCAAAAGCCCTTCTCAGATTCCTCAAAGACAGTGTTAATGGACTCCACACGAAACATAAGTGTAACTCTGTGAGATGAATTCACACATCACCAAGAAGTTTCTAAGAAAGCTTCTTTCTAGTTTTCATCTGTGGATATTTCCTTTGTCACTGTAATGTTCATTGCGCTATGAAGTATCTAATTGCAGATTTCCAGAAAACTGTGCTAACAAACTGATCACTGAAGAGAAACGTGTAACTCTGAGAGTTGCATTCACACTTGGCAATGCAGTTTCTCAGAAAGCTTCTCTTTAGTTATTATGTGAGGATATTTCCTTTATCACCATGGGCCCCAATAGGCTCCCAAATATCACTTTGCAGATTCCACGAAAAGAGTGTTAGCAAACTGCTTCTTGAGGCAGAGGTTGTAACTCTGTGAGATGAACTCACAGATCAGAAAGAAGTTTCTCAGAAAGCTTCTTTCACGTTTTGAACGGATGAAATTTCCTTTATACACGTCGGCCTCAATGTGATCCAAAGAAGCCCTTCTCAGATTCCTCAAAGACAGTGTTAATGGCCTGCTCCACGAAACATAAGTGTAACTCTGTGAGATGAATTCACACATCACCAAGAAGTTTCTAAGAAAGCTTCTTTCTAGTTTTCATCTGTGGATATTTCCTTTGTCACTGTAATGTTCATTGCGCTATGAAGTATCTAATTGCAGATTTCCAGAAAACTGTGCTAACAAACTGATCACTGAAGAGAAACGTGTAACTCTGTGAGTTGCATTCACACTTGGCAATGCAGTTTCTCAGAAAGCTTCTCTTTAGTTATTAGGTGAGGATATTTCCTTTATCACCATGGGCCCCAATAGGCTCCCAAATATCACTTTGCAGATTCCACGAAAAGTGTTTTAGCAAACTGCTTCTTGAGGCAGAGGTTGTAACTCTGTGAGATGAACTCACAGATCAGAAAGAAGTTTCTCAGAAAGCTTCTTTCACGTTTTGAACGGATGAAATTTCCTTTATCAGCGTAGGCCTCAATGTGATCCAAAGAAGCCCTTCTCAGATTCCTCAAAGACAGTGTTAATGGACTGCTCCACGAAACATAAGTGTAACTCTGTGAGATGAATTCACACATCACCAAGAAGTTTCTAAGAAAGCTTCTTTCTAGTTTTCATCTGTGGATATTTCCTTTGTCACTGTAATGTTCATTGCGCTATGAAGTATCTAATTGCAGATTTCCAGAAAACTGTGCTAACAAACTGATCACTGAAGAGAAACGTGTAACTCTGTGAGTTGCATTCACACTTGGCAATGCAGTTTCTCAGAAAGCTTCTCTTTAGTTATTATGTGAGGATATTTCCTTTCACCATGGGCCCCAATAGGCTCCCAAATATCACTTTGCAGATTCCACGAAAAGAGTGTTAGCAAACTGCTTCTTGAGGCAGAGGTTGTAACTCTGTGAGATGAACTCACAGATCAGAAAGAAGTTTCTCAGAAAGCTTCTTTCACGTTTTGAACGGATGAAATTTCCTTTATCAGCGTAGGCCTCAATGTGATCCAAAGAAGCCCTTCTCAGATTCCTCAAAGACAGTGTTAAGGCCTGCTCCACGAAACATAAGTGTAACTCTGTGAGATGAATTCACACATCACCAAGAAGTTTCTAAGAAAGCTTCTTTCTAGTTTTCATCTGTGGATATTTCCTTTGTCACTGTAATGTTCATTGCGCTATGAAGTATCTAATTGCAGATTTCCAGAAAACTGTGCTAACAAACTGATCACTGAAGAGAAACGTGTAACTCTGTGAGTTGCATTCACACTTGGCAATGCAGTTTCTCAGAAAGCTTCTCTTTAGTTATTATGTGAGGATATTTCCTTTATCACCATGGGCCCCAATAGGCTCCCAAATATCACTTTGCAGATTCCACGAAAGAGTGTTTAGCAAACTGCTTCTTGAGGCAGAGGTTGTAACTCTGTGAGATGAACTCACAGATCAGAAAGAAGTTCTCAGAAAGCTTCTTTCACGTTTTGAACGGATGAAATTTCCTTTATCAGCGTAGGCCTCAATGTGATCCAAAGAAGCCCTTCTCAGATTTCAGAGCCATGTGATAATGCTCTAACATGTATGAAAACACGTGTAACTCTGAGATGAATTCACACATCACCAAGAAGTTTCTAAGAAAGCTTCTTTCTAGTTTTCATCTGTGGATATTTCCTTTGTCACTGTAATGTTCATTGCGCTATGAAGTATCTAATTGCAGATTTCCAGAAAACGTGCTAACAAACTGATCACTGAAGAGAAACGTGTAACTCTGTGAGTTGCATTCACACTTGGCAATGCAGTTTCTCAGAAAGCTTCTCTTTAGTTATTATGTGAGGATATTTCCTTTATCACCATGGGCCCCAATAGGCTCCCAAATATCACTTTGCAGATTCCACGAAAAGAGTCTTAGCAAACTGCTTCTTGAGGCAGAGGTTGTAACTCTGTGAGATGAACTCACAGATCAGAAAGAAGTTTCTCAGAAAGCTTCTTTCACGTTTTGAACGGATGAAATTTCCTTTATCAGCGTAGGCCTCAATGTGATCCAAAGAAGCCCTTCTCAGATTCCTCAAAGACAGTGTTAATGGCTTGCTCCACGAAACATAAGTGTAACTCTGTGAGATGAATTCACACATCACCAAGAAGTTTCTAAGAAAGCTTCTTTCTAGTTTTCATCTGTGGATATTTCCTTTGTCACTGTAATGTTCATTGCGCTATGAAGTATCTAATTGCAGATTTCCAGAAAACTGTGCTAACAAACTGATCACTGAAGAGAAACGTGTAACTCTGTGAGTTGCATTCACACTTGGCAATGCAGTTTCTCAGAAAGCTTCTCTTTAGTTATTATGTGAGGATATTTCCTTTATCACCATGGGCCCCAATAGGCTCCCAAATATCACTTTGCAGATTCCACGAAAAGAGTGTTAGCAAACTGCTTCTTGAGGCAGAGGTTGTAACTCTGTGAGATGAACTCACAGATCAGAAAGAAGTTTCTCAGAAAGCTTCTTTCACGTTTTGAACGGATGAAATTTCCTTTATCAGCGTAGGCCTCAATGTGATCCAAAGAAGCCCTTCTCAGATTCCTCAAAGACAGTGTTAATGGACTGCTACACGAAACATAAGTGTAACTCTGTGAGATGAATTCACACATCACCAAGAAGTTTCTAAGAAAGCTTCTTTCTAGTTTTCATCTGTGGATATTTCCTTTGTCACTGTAATGTTCATTGCGCTATGAAGTATCTAATTGCAGATTTCCAGAAAACTGTGCTAACAAACTGATCACTGAAGAGAAACGTGTAACTCTGTGAGTTGCATTCACACTGGCAATGCAGTTTCTCAGAAAGCTTCTCTTTAGTTATTATGTGAGGATATTTCCTTTATCACCATGGGCCCCAATAGGCTCCCAAATATCACTTTGCAGATTCCACGAAAAGAGTGTTAGCAAACTGCTTCTTGAGGCAGAGGTTGTAACTCTGTGAGATGAACTCACAGATCAGAAAGAAGTTTCTCAGAAAGCTTCTTTCACGTTTTGAACGGATGAAATTTCCTTTATCACGTAGTCGCCTCAATGTGATCCAAAGAAGCCCTTCTCAGATTCCTCAAAGACAGTGTTAATGGCCTGCTCCACGAACATAAGTGTAACTGTGAGATGAATTCACACATCACCAAGAAGTTTCTAAGAAAGCTTCTTTCTAGTTTTCATCTGTGGATATTTCCTTTGTCACTGTAATGTTCATTGCGCTATGAAGTATCTAATTGCAGATTTCCAGAAAACTGTGCTAACAAACTGATCACTGAAGAGAAACGTGTAACTCTGTGAGTTGCATTCACACTTGGCAATGCAGTTTCTCAGAAAGCTTCTCTTTAGTTATTATGTGAGGATATTTCCTTTATCACCATGGGCCCC
>NC_044564.1:118292543-118323409 GCF_007565055.1 Rhinopithecus roxellana
CTATATCTAATATATCTATAATGTCTATATTTTATACCTATTTGTATTATATCCACTATATCTATATTTTATACCCATATCTATTATATGTATATTTGATACCCATATCGATTATATGTATTATATCTATATTTTATACCTATATCTACTATATCTATTATGGCTATCTATTATATCTATTATATCCATATTTTATACCTGTATCCATTATGTCTATATTTTATACCTGTATTTATTATATCTATTATGTATATATATTATACCGATATCTATTATATCTATTATGTCTATATTTTATACCTATATCGATCATATCTATTACGTCTATATTTTATAACTGTCTCTATTATATGTATTATGTCCCTATTTTATACCTATATCTATTGTGTCTATATTTTTTAACTATATCTGTTATATCTATTATGTCTAAATATTATACCTATATCTATTATGTCTATATTTATACCTATATCTATTATAACTATTATGTCTATATTTATAACTATATATTATGTCTATATTTTACACCTATATGTATTATATCTATTATGTCTATATTTTAGAACTATATATTATATCTATATTTTATATCTATATGCATTATCAATATTATGTCTATATTTTATATCTATATCTATTATGTCTATATTCTACACCTATATCTGTTATATCCATTCTGGGTATATTTTATACGTATATCTATTATATCTTTATTTCTATATTTTATACCTATATCTATTATGTCTATATTTTATACCTTTATTTATTATATCTATTATGTCTCTATATTATACCTATATCTATTATGTCTGTATTTTATACCTATATCTATTATGTCTATATTTTATACCTATATCTATTATATCTATTATGTCTATATATTATACCTATATCTATTATATCTATTATGTCTATATTTTATATCTATATCGATTATATCTATTATGTCTAAATATTATACCTATATCTATTATGTCTATATTTTATACCTATATCAATTATGTGTATATTTTATACCTATATCTATTATATCTATTATGTCTATATTATACACCTATTTGAATTATACCTCTTATGTCTATATTTTATGCTATATCTATTACATCTATTATGTCGGTATTTTATAACTATATATATTATATCTATTAGGTCTATATATTATACCTGTATTTATTATATCTATTATCTATAGGTTTTATACCTATATCTATTATACCTCTTATGTCTATATTTTATACCTATATCTATTATATCTATTATGTCTCTATTTTATACGTATATCTGTTATGTCTATATTTTATACCAATATCTATTATATCTATTATGTCTATAATTTATATCTTCATCTATTATATCTATTATGTCTATATTTTATACCTATATTATATCTATTATGTCTATATTTTATACTTATATCTATTATATCCAGTATATCTATATTTTATACCTATATCTAATATATGTATATTTGATACCCATATCCATTATATCTATATATCTGTATTTTATATTATACCTATATCTATTATATCTATTATGTCTATCTATCTATTAAATCTATATTTTATACCTATATCTATTATATCTATATTTTATAACTCTATCTATTATATCTATTATGTCTATGTTTTATACCTATATTTATTAAATCTATTATGTCTATATTTTATGCCTGTATCTATTATATCTATTATGTCTGTATTTTCTACCTATGTCTATTATATCCACTATATCTATATTTTATACCTATATCTGTTATATCTATATTTGATACCTATATCCATTATATCTATATCTATATTTTATAACTATATCTATTATATCTATTATTTCTATATTTTATACCTATATCTATTATATTTATTATATCTATATTTTATACCTACATCTGTTATAACTATATTTTATACCTATATCTATTATATTAATATTTGTACCTATATCTATTTTATCTATTATATTTATGTTTTATATCTATTATATCTATATTTTATACCTGTATCTATTATATCAATTGTCTATATTTTACACCTGCATATATTATATCTATCCTTTATACGTACATCTATTATATCTATTATATCTATATTTTTTAACTATATCTATATCTATTGTGTCTATATTTCATGGCCATATCTGTTTCATATTTATTTTATACCTATATCTATCATATCCATTATATTTATATTTTAAACCTATATCTATATCTATGATATCTAAATTTTATATCTATATCTATTAAATATATTATATTTATGTTTTATAACAATATCATTATATGTATTATATCTATACTTTATACCTGTATTTATTATATCTATATTTTATACCTATATGTATTATACCTATTATATCTATATTTTATTGCTATATCTATTATATCTATTGTGTCTATATTTTATACCTATATCTATTATATCTATTTATCTATATTTTATACCTATATCTATTATATCTTTTATGTCTATATTGTATACCTAAATCTATTATGTCTATGTTTAATACCAATATCTAGTATATCTATTAGGTCTGTATTTTATACCTATATCTATAATATCTATTATGTCTATATTTTATACCTATGTCTATTATATCTGTTATTTCTGTATTTCATACATATATCTATTATATCTATTATGTCTATATATTATATCTATGTCTATTATATCTACTATGTCTCTATGTTATACCTATATCTATTATATCTATTATTTGTATATTTTATAACTATATCTATTATATCTATTATGTCTATATTTTATACCTTTATCTATTCTGTCTATATGTTATACCTATATGTATTATGCCTATATTTTATACCTATATCTATTATGTCTATATTTTATACCTATGTCTATTATATCTATTATATCAATATTTTATATCTATACCTATTATATCTATATTTTATACTTATATCACTTATATCTATATTTTATATCTATATCTATTATATCTATATTTTATAACGATATCTATATCTATTATATCTATATTTTATATCTATATCTATTATATCTATTATATCTATATTTTATAACTATATCTATTATGTCTATATTTTACAATTATTTCTATTATATATACATTTTATAATTATATCTATTATGTCTATTATATCTATATTTTATACCTATATCTATTATATCTATTATATCTATATTTTATAAATATATCTATAATATCTCTATTTTCTTACTATATCTATATATATTATATCTACATTTTATACTTATATCTATCTATTATATGTTTATTTTATACCTATATCTATTATATCCATTATATCTATATTTTATACCTCTAGTTATTATAACTGTATTTGATTCCTATATCTCTTATATACATTATGTTTATATTTTATACGTCTATCTATTATACCTAATATGTCTATATTTTATACCTATATCTATAGTATCTATTTTGTATTTATTTTATACCTCTATCTATTAGATCTATTATGTCTGTATATTATACCTATATCGAATAGGTCTATGTTTTACACCTATGTCTATTTTATCTATTATATCTATATTTCATAACTATATCTATTATATCTATTATGTCTATATCTATTTCATCAATTATGTCTATATTTTGTACCTATATCTATTATGTCTATTAAGTCTATATTTTAGATCTATTATATATATTATGTCTATATTTTATACGTCTATATATTATATCCATTATGTCTATATTTTATACCTCTATCTATAATATCTATTATGTCCATATTTTATAACTGTCTATCATATCTATTATGTCTATATTTTATACCTATATCTATTATATCCATTATGTCTATATTTTAACTATATCTGTTGTATCTATTATGTCTATATTTTATACCAACCTCTATTATATCTATTATGTCAATATTTTATGCCTATATCTATTATATCCACTAAATCTATGTTTTATACCTATATCTATTATATCTATTATGTCTATATTTCATACCTATATGTATTATATCTCTTATTACTATATTTTATACCTATATCTATTATATCTATTATTTCTTGATTTTATACCAATATCTATTATGTCTATATTTTGTACCTATATCTATTATATCTATTATGTCTAAATATTGTACCTATATCTATTATGTCTATATTATACCTATATCTATTATAATCATACTTTATACCTATATACATTATATCTATGTTTTTTAACTATATCAAGATTATCTATTATATTTATATTTTTTCTAATTATATCTATTATATTTATATTTCATATCTATATCTATTTTATCTATTGTCTATATTTTATACCTGTATCTATTATATCTATTTTTTATACGTATATCTATTATATCTATTGTATCTATATTTTATACTTACATCTATTATATCTATATACTATACCTGTATCTATTTTATCTATTATGTCTATATTTTATACCTATTTCTGTTATATCTATGATGTCAATATTTTATACGTATATCTATTACATCTATTATGTTTATATTTTATACCTATATCTATTATGTCTTTATTTTATACCTATATGTATTACATCTACTATGTATATATTTTATACTTATATCTACTATAACACTTATGTCTATATTTTATACCTATATCTATTATATCTATTATGTCTATATTTTGTACCTATATCTATTATGTCTATATTTTATACCAATATCTATTATATCTATTATGTCTATATTTTATGTCTTTATCTATTATATCTATTATGTCTATATTTTATACCTATATCTATTATATCTATTATGTCTATATTTTATACCTATATCTATTATGTCAACCAAATCTATATTTTATACCTATATCTATTATATGTATATTTGATACCCATATCCATTATGTCTATTCTATGTGCATTTTATACCTATATTTGTTATATCTATTTTGTCTATCTATTATCTCTATTATATCTATACTTTGTACCTGTATCTATTATATCTATATTTTGTACCTTTTATATTTTATAAAAAATGTATTTTATTTTATATATTTTATACAGGTATAAAATATATAGACATACCTATATCTATTATATCTATTATGTTTATTTTTTACACCTATTTTTATTATATCTATTATGTCTATATTTTATACCTATATCTATTATGTCTATATTTTATACCTATATCTATTATATCTATTAGGTCTGTATTTCATAACTATGTCTATTATATCTATTTTGTCTATCTTTTATACCCACATCTATTATATCTATTATGTGTTTATTTTATACCTATATCTATTATATGTATTATGACTGTATTTTATACCTTTATCTATTATAACTATTATGTCTATAATTTATAACTATATATTATGTCTATATTTTACACCTGTATCTATTATTATGTCTATATGTTATAATTATATATTATGTCTATATTTTATATCTATATCTATTATGTGTATATTGTACACCTATATCTATTATATCTATTTTGTGTATATTTTATAAGTATATCTATTATATCTTTGTGTCTATATTTTATACTTATATCTCTTATGTGTGTATTTTATACCTATATCTATTATATCTATTATGTCTATATTTTATACCTATATCTATTATGTCTATATTTTATACCTATATCTATTGTATCTTAATGTCTATATTTTATACGTGTATCTATTATGTCTATATTTTATACCTATATCTATGTATTATGTCTATATTTTATACCTATATCTATTATATCTATTATGTCTATATTTTATAACTATATCTATTATATCTATTATGCCTGTATTGTATACATATATCTATTATATCTATTACGTCTATATTTGATACCTATATCTATTATATCTATTAGGTCTATATTTTATACCTATATCTATTATATCTATTATATCTATATTTTATACCTATATCTATTATAACTATATTTTATACCAATATCTACTTTATCTATATTTTATACCTTTATCTATTATATCTATTATATGTATATTTTATATTTATATCTATTATATCTATATTTTATACCTATATCTGTTATATCTATATTTTATACGTATATCTACTATATCTATTATATCGATATTTTATACCTATATATGTTATATCTGTATTTTATATCGATATCTATTATATCTTTTATGTCTATATTTTATACCGATATCTATCATATCTATTATGTCTATATTTTATACCTATGTCTATTACATCTCTTTTGTCTGTATTTTATACCTATATCTATGATATCTATTATGTCTTTATTTCATACCTATATCTATTATATCTATTATGTCTATATTTTATACCTATATCTATTATGTCTATATTTTATACCTATATCTATTATATCTATTATGTGTAAATATTATACCTATATCTATTGTGTCTATATTTTATACATATATCTATTCTGTCTATATTTTATAACTATATCTATTATATCTATTATATCTATATTTTATACCTATATCTACTATATCTATATTTTATACCTATATCTATTATATCTATTATGTCTATATTTTATATCTATATCTATCTATTATGTGTAAATTTTATACCTATATCTATTATGTCTATATTTTATAACTATATCTATTCTGTCTATATTTTATAACTATATCTATTATATCTATTATGTCTATATTTTATACCTATATCTATTATATCTCTTATGTCTATATTTTTTAGCTATATTTATTATATCTATTAGGTCTCTATTTTATAACTTTAACTATTATATCTATTATGTCTATATTTTATACCTACATCTATTATATCTATTATGTCTATATTTTAAACCTATATCTATTATATCTATTTTTTAATACATATATAGATTATATCTTTATTTTATACCTATATCAATAACTATTGTGTCTATATTTCATAGCTATATGTTATATCTATGTTTTATACCTATATTTATTATATCCATTATATCCATATTTTATACCTATATCTATATCTATTATATCTATTCTTTATATCTATATCTTTTATACCTATTGTATCTATATTTTATACCTATGTCTATTATATCTATTGTGTCTATATTTTATACCTATATGTATTATATCTATTTATTTATATTTTATACGTATATCTATTATATCCATTATGTCTATATTTTATACCTAAATCTATTATGTCTATATTTTATACCCATATCTATTATATCTATTATGTCTATGTTTTATAACTATATCTGTTATATCTATTACATCTATATTTTATACCTATATCTATTATATCTTTTGTGTCTAAATATTGTACCTATATCTATTATATCTATATATTGTATAAATATATCTATTATAACTATTATGTCTATATTTTATAACTATATCTGTTATAGCTATTATGTCTATATTTTATACCTTTTTCTATTATATCTATATTTTTTACCTATATCTATTATAACTATATTTTATACCATATACATTATATCTATGTTTTTTACCTACATCAATTATATCTATTATATTTATATTTTTTATAATTATATCTATTGTATCTATATTTTATACCTATATCTATTATATCTATTGACTATATTTTATACCAGCATCTATTATATCTATTTTTTATACGTACATCTATTATATCTTTTATATCTATATTTTATACTTATATCTATTATATATATATTACATTCCTGTATCTATTATATCTATTATGTGTATATTTTATACTTATATCTATTATATCTATTATGTCTATATTTTATACCTATATCTATTAAGTCTATATTTTATACCTGTATCTATTATATCTATTATGTCGATATTTTATACCTACATCTATTATATCTCTTATATCTATATTTTATACCTATATCAATTATATCTATTTTTTATACCTATCTGTATTATATCTATTATGTCTATGTTTTATAACTATGTCTATTATATCTATTATAACTATATTTTATAACTGTATCTATTATATCTATATTTTATACCTATATCTATTATATCTATTATATCTATAGTGTATACCAACATCTCTATCTATGATATCCATATTTTATACCTATATCTATTATATATATAATATCCATATTTTATACCTATATTATATCAATTATATCTATGTTTTATACCTATATCTGTTATGTCTATATTTTATAGGTATATCTATGGTATCTATTATGTCTATATTTTATACCTATATCTATTATACCTATTATGTCTATATTTTATACCTATATCTATTGTGTCTATACTTTATACCTATATCTATTATATTATGTCAGTATTTTATACATATATCTATTATATCTATTATATCTATATTTTATACTTATATCTATTATATCTATTATGTCTATATTTTATACCCATAACTATTATGTCTATATTTTATACCTATATTATATGCATTATGTCTATATTTTATACCTATATCAATTATGTCTATATTTTCTACCTATATCTATTATACCTATTATGTCTATATTTTATACCTATATCATGTCTATATTTTATATCTATATGTATTATATCTTTTATGTCAGTATTTTATATCTATATCTATTATATCTATATTTTATACCTATATCTATTATATCTATTATGTCTATATTTTATACCTATATCTATTATATGCATTATGTCTATATATTATACCTATATCAATTATGTCTATATTTTATACCAATATCTACTATATCTATCATGTCTATATTTTATACCTTTATCTATTATATCTATTATGTCTATATTTTATACCTATAACTATTATGTCTATATTTTATACCTTTATCTATTATATGCATTATGTCTATATTTTATACCTTTATCAATTATGTCTCTATTTTATACCTATATCTATTATATCGATATTTCACATCTATATCTATTAAAGCTATTATGTCTGTATTTTATACCTATATTAATTGTGTCTATATTTTATACCTATATCTGTTATATCAACTATGTGTATATTTTATAGGTATATGTATTATATCTATTATGTCTTTATTTTATACGTATATCTATTATACCTATTATGTCTATATTTTATACCTATATCAATTATATCTATATTTTATACCTATATCTATTTTATCTCTTATATTTATATTTTATAACTATTTCTATTATATCTGTATTGTATGCCTTTATCTATTATATCTATATTTTATAACTATCTTTATTATGTCTACATTTTATACCTATATCTGTTGTGTCTATTATATCTATATTTTATACCTATATCTATTATATCTGTATTTAATACCTTTATCTATTATATATATTATGTCTGTATTTTACTCCTATATCTATCATGTCTATATTTTATGCCAATATCTATTTTACCTATTATGTCTATATCTATTTTATCTATTATGTCTATGTTTTATACCTATATCTATTATATCTATTATGTCCATATTTTATCCCTCTATCTATTATATCTATTATGTCTGTATTTCATACCTATATCTATTATATCTATTATGTCTCTATTTTATACCTCTGTTATATGTATTATGCCTATATTTTATACCTATATCTATTAATCTATTATGTCTATATTTTATACCTATATCTATTATGTCTATTATGTCTATATTTTATACCTATATATATTATATCTATTATGTCTATATTTTATACCTATATCTATTAAGTGTATATTTTATACCTACATTTATTATATCTATTATGTCTGTATTTTATACCTATATCTATTATGTCTATATTTAATGTCTATATCTATTATATCTATTATGTCTGTATTTAATACCTATATCTATTATGTCTATATTTTATACCTATATCTAATATGTCTATATTTTATACCTATATCTATTATATCTATTATGTCTATATTTTAATCCTATATATACTATATCTATTATGTCTATATTTTATACCTATATTTGTTATATCTATTATGTCTATATTTTATACCTATATCTATTATATCTCTCATGTTTTTATTTTATACCTATATCTATTATATCTATTATGTTTATATTTTATCCCTGTATCCATTATGTCTATTTTTTATACCTATATCTATTATATATATTATGTCTATACTTTATACGTATATCTATGTCTATATTTTATAACTGTACCAATTATATCTGTTACGTCTATATTTTACACCTATATTTATTATATCTATTATGTCTATATATTATACCTGTATGTATTGTATCTATTATGTCTATATTTTATACCTATATCTATCTATTATGTCTATATCTTATACCTATATTTATTATATCTATTATGTCCATATTTTATACCTATATCTATTTTATCTGTCTATATTTTAAACGTATAATTATTATATCTAATATGTCTATATTTTATACCTATACCTATTATGTCTATATTTTATATCTGTATCTATTATGTCTACATTTTATACCTATAATATTATATCTATTTTGTCTATATTTTTTACCTATATCTATTATATCTAATATGTCTATATTTTATACCTATATCTGTTATATCTATATTTTATACCTGTATCTATTATGTGTATTACATCTATACTTCATAGCTATATTATTCTATCTGTATTTTATGCCAATATCTATTATATCGATTATATCTATTATATATATATTTTATACCTATGTCTGTATCTATTATGTCTATATTTTATACCTATATCTATTGTATCTATGTCTATATTTTATATCTATTATGTCTGTATTTTATATCTATATCTATTATATATATTGTGTGTATATTTTATACCTATATCTATTATGTTTATATTTTATAACTATACCTATTATATCTATCATATTTTATACCTATATGTATTATGTCTATATTTTGTACCTATATCTATATTTTTATGTCTATATTTTAGACCTATATTTATTGTATCTATTATGTCTATATTTTGTACCTCTATCTGTTATATCTATTATGTCTATATTTTATACTTATATCTATTGTATCTATTATGTCTATATTTCATACCTGTATCTATTATATTATTTCTATATTTGATAGTTATATCTATTGTCTATATTTTATACATGTATCTATTATATCTTTTATGTCTACATTATAGACCTATATCTATTATATCTATTATGTCTATATTTTATATCTTTATCTATTATATCTATTATGTCTATATTTTAAACCTATATCTATTATATCTATTATGTCTTTATTTTATACTTTCATCTATTATATCTGTCTATATTTTATTCCTATATCTATTATGTCTGTATTTTATACCTATATCTATTATATCTGACTATATTTTATAAATTCATCATGTCTATATTTTATACCTCTTTTATATCTATTACATCTATTATGTCTATATTTTATACTTCTATTATATCTATTATGTCTATATTTTATACCTCTGTTATATCTATTACATTATGTCTATATTTTATATCTCTATTATATCTATTTTGTCTATATTTTATACCACTATTATATCTATTATGTCTGTAATTTACACCTCTATTATATCTATTATGTCTTTATTTTATACCAATATCTAGTATATCTATTATGTCTATATCTATTATATCTATTATGTCTATATTTTATACCTATATCGATTATATCTGTTATGTCTATATTTTATACCTACATCTATTATATCTATTATGTGTATATTTAATACCTACATCTATTATATCTATTACGTCGATATCTTATACCTATATCTATTATTTCTATTATGTCGATATTTTATACCGATATCAATTATGTCTATAATGTCTACATGAATTATGTCTATTATGTCAATATTTTATACCTATATCTATTATATCCATTATACCTGTCTATATTTTATGCCTCTGTTATATCTACTGTGTCTATATTTTATACCTATATCTATTATATCTATATTTCATACCTGTATCTATTATATTTATTATGTCTATATTTTATACTTATATCTATTATGTCTATATTTTATACCTCTATTTTATCTATTAGGTCTATATTTTATACCTCTATTATATCTATTATGTCTATATTTTATATCTCTCTCTTTTATATCTATTATGTCTATATTTTATACCTGTATTATATCTATTATATCTTTTTTACATCTGTACCTATTATATCTTTTATGTTTGTGTTTTCTACCTATATCTATTATATCTATTATGTCTGTATTTTATACCTATATTATTTCTTTAATGTCTATATTTTATACTTATATCTATTATGTTTATATTTTATACCTATATCTATTGTGTCTATTTTATATCTATATCTATTATATCTATTATGTCTATATTTTATACCTATATCTATTATGTCTATGTTTGATACCTATATCTATTATGTCTATATTTTATACCTGTATCTATTGTCTGTGTTTTATACCTATATCTATTATATCTATTATGTCTATATTTCATACCTCTATTATATCTGTCTATATTTTATTCCTGTATCTATTATGTCTATATTTTGTAACTATATCTACTATATCTTTTATGTCTGTATTTTATAACTATATTATATCTGTCTACATTTTATGCCAATATCTATGTCTAAATTTTATAGCTATATCATATCAATTATGTCTATATTTTATAACTATCTCTTTTATCTCTTATGTCTGTATTTTATAACTATATCTATTATGTCTATTTTTTATGCCTCTATTATTTCTATTATGTCTGTGTTTTATACCTCTATATCTATTATGTCTGTATTATTTACCTCTATTATATCTATTATGTCCATATTTTATACCTCTATGTATTATATCTATTTTATCTATTATGTGTATATTTTATACCTCTCTTTTATCTATTATGTGTTTTTTTATACCCATATCTATTATATCTATTATGTCTATATTTTATACCAATATCTATTTTATCTATTGTGTCTATATTTTATACCTGTATCTATTATGTCTATATTATATACCTATATCTATTATATCTATTATATCTATATTTGATACCTATATCTATTATATCTATATTTTATACCTGTCTCTATTATATCTATATTTTATATCTATATCTATGTTATATTTTATACCTATATTTATATTTTATATGTATATCTATTGTATCTATTATATCTGTGTTTTGTTCCTATATTTTATACCTGTATTATGTCTACATTTTATACGTATATTATATCTATTATGTCTATATTTTATACCTGTATCTATTATGTCTCATCATCTTCCCCCAGGCTGGTCTTGAATGCTGGCCTCAGCGATCCTTCCACCTCGGCCTCACAAAGCGCTGGGGTGATAGGTGTGAGCCATGGTGCTCAGTCTCTGATTTGAGTCATTTGTTTCCCATCTTTCTTTTCTTGGGCAGTCTGGTGAAAGACTTGTCAACTTTATTATTTTCACAAAACCCACTTTTGGTTCTGTTGACTATCTCGTTTGTTTTTCCATTCTCTGTATTTTTACTTCTCATTTCCACTCTCACGTTTATTATTTTCTTCCTTTTATTCACTTTGGATTTAGTTCATTTTCTAGTTTCTCAAGGTGGAAGGTTAGGTTTTTGATTTGATTTTTTTCTTTGAATGTAGACATTTACAGTGATAAATTTCCCTTTCAGTACTGCCTTAGCTGCATCTTGGAGTTTTTGATATGCTGTGCTTTTTTTTTTTTTTTTTTTTTTAAGGTTTTTCTCTATTGCCCAGGCTGGGGTGCAGTGGTGCAATCTTGGCTCACTGCAACTTCTACCCAGGTTCAACCTATTCTCATTCCTCAGCCTCCCGAGTAGCTGGAATTACAGATGTGCACCACCACACCCGGCTAATTTTTGTATTTTTTATCGAGACGAGGTTTCACCATGTTTCTCAGGCTGATCTCAAACTCCTGGACTCAAGTGATCCTCCCGCCTCGGCCTCCCATAGTGCTGGGATGACAGGCGGGAGCCACCGCGCTGGCCCGGGCTGTGCATTTGTTTGCATTCTTCTCAAAGTAGTTTTCAGTTTCCCTGATGGTCTCTTCTTTGATTCACTGGTTGTTTAGGAGTGTGTAATTTCCACATATTTTTGAATTTCCCACGTTTTCTCCGCTGTTGACTTCCAGTTTCGTGCCAGTACAGCTGAAGAACACCTCTGCTTTGGTCTCAGTCCTTCTCCATTCACTGAGGCTGGTTTTGTGGCCAGGCACATGGTCTGTCATGGGGAATGTCCCATGGGTGCTCGAGGGGACTGTGCTGTTGGGTGGCGTGTGTGACACATGTCCATTTGGCATACCTGGTTTGCGGTGTTAATCTTCGGAATGTTTCTGACACTAGAAAATCAGAAGCTTTCCACTGTTCCCAGCACCCTGACTTTGGGAGAGGCCAGTGAGCCTGTGGGTTTGGAGCCTGGTTGCAGGAAAGAAGCATGTGTGGGAACACCATGGGCTGGTTTTGAACCCCATTCCCCCAACATGATGCCATGTGTGGCAGATATGACGCTTGGCTTTGCTCTCCCGGGGTTCCATCTGCGACAGGGGCTACTTGTGCCCCTGGCCTCATCAGCTCAGGCTGAAGGTGGCCCTGGTCCTGGCCAGAGGGGCTTTGTGAAGCAGAAATAGATGGCCTGGTGCTGGGGCCGAGCCTGGCCAGGACCTCGGCCCTGGGAGTTGTAAAGAAGGCCGGCCTCTACCATGAGCATGTGCACCAAGCTGTGCCCATGTCACGGTGTGCTCGGCGTCTGCCCTTGCACAGGTACATGGCCTGTCTGAGCTCAGGCTGCCCGCCTATGGGGCCCAGGTTCACAGAGGTGTGAAAGGAACGAGCACAGCGCAGGGGCCTCCGAGCCCAGCCAGCCTCGCTTCGATGCTGGGAGCCTGACGTCTTCCATTTTGTCTTCTGCCCAGGCCAGCTGCGGGCCGTCCAGCGGCTGTGCTACTTCTACAGCGTCGTCATGCCCAGCGAGGCCCAGTGTGTCATCTACCATGAGCTCCAGCTCTCCCTGGCCCTCAAGGTGGCCGACAAGGTGCTGGAGGGGGCGGCTTCTGGAGACCATCAGTCAGCTCTACCTGTCTCTGGGCACTGAGCGGTCAGGGCTGGCTTTGCAGTGGTGGGGCTGTGGAGGGTGGCAAGGGGGCTGGAGGGTCAGGGAGGGGGGACACAGGGAAGCTGGCCAAGGGCTGCTGCTGGCTTGTGAGTCCCAGCTTGAGCCTCGCTTGTTGGGTCAAAGATCATCTCAACCCCAGCAGAGGCAGTACGTACACTCTGGGATGTTCCTCCTACTGTGGTGGCTTTTGTCATCTGACCTCTGCCTGCCCCGAATCTTCACTCCTGGCCTTCATCTGTCCCATTAAAT
The DNA here is from genome assembly GCF_007565055.1 of Rhinopithecus roxellana. Taxonomy (NCBI): domain Eukaryota; kingdom Metazoa; phylum Chordata; class Mammalia; order Primates; family Cercopithecidae; genus Rhinopithecus; species Rhinopithecus roxellana. The sequence continues at coordinate 118,307,769 of NC_044564.1, forward strand.
GTGACCACAGCAGCCACCTGTGGCTTCTCTCCCACAGAAGGCTGAGCCAATTGTGTCACCTGCTTCCCTGGGGCAGGGTTTCAAGGTCTCACATCCCATATGTGGCCCACTCGGCTTCCCCTAGCATCCTGACCTGGTGGGGGTAACCGTGGCCCTGGCCACCCCCCACACAGGGCCTGGTGACATTGCTGCAGTCACAGCCCCTCGAGTGTCGGACTTACTGAGAGAGCAGGGAAGGAGCCAGATTCCATGGGGTTCCGGGAGACTGGCTCCAGTCTTGGGCTCAGGTTCACAGAAGGAAAATGGGCCAGTGTGCTGGAGCCATGTTTCCCAAAGTGTAGTCCCTAGATGAGCAGAGCAGCATCCATGTCACCGAGGAGATGGTGGCAAGTGGGAGTTCTAGGGCCTGCCCCAGGCCTGTGGAGCCGGAAGCTGTGGGGGCAGGGCCAGCCATCTATATAGACAGGCCTCCGAGTGACTGTGATGCCTGCACACCTTGGGAACCAGCGGCCTAGATAGCCTCTGAACACTAACGGCTCCTGGTGCGTCTGGAGAAGACCCAGACCATGTCTGGGAGGCAGGGGAGATGGACTAGCACACTCCTCCTGCCACAGGGCAGCATGATGCTTGATTCCCTCAGAAGGATGTCCTTCATCTTTTCCATGCCGTGTGTGTTCACCCTGGCCCTCGCAGCAGCCTGGGAAGGGCAGAACACTGCACACACAAGAGGGCCTTGGGGCCCAGTACACAGTAGGTGTGCAGCTGTGTGGGGATGCATTGAATGCAGGCTCCACGGCACTCACCCTGAAAAGGGGAGGACATCGGAGACAGCCTAGGTGGGTTTGTGTATCTGTGGGGGGACCTGGAGCTCAGGCACGCAGTGACTCCCCAAGGTAATTATAATATATAATTAAGATTATATCTATTTTGTCTATATTTTATACCTATATCTATTATATCTATTATGTCTATATTTTATACCTTTTTCTATTATATCTATTATGTCTATATTTTGTACCTATATCTATTATGTCTATATTTATTAGCTCTATCTACTATATCTATAATATCTATATTTTATAACTCTATATATTATATCAATTATGTCTATATTTTATACCTCTATCTATTATATCTCTTATGTCTATATTTTATACCTATATCTATTATATCTTTTATGTCTATGTTTTATTCCTATATCTATTATATCTATTATGTCTATATTTTATACCTATATCTATTATATCTCTTATGTGTATATTTTATACCTCTATTATATCTCTTATATCTATTATGTCTATATTTTATACCTATATCTATCATATCTATTATATGTATAATTTATGCCTATATCTATTACACCTATATTTTATATCTATATATATTATACCTTTTATAATTCTAATTTATAACTATATATATTATATCTATATTTTATACCTATATCTATTATATCCATATTTCATAGCTATGTCTATTTTATCTATTATGTCTATATTTTATACCTATATTATACACATATTTTATACGTATATCTATTGCATCTATTTTATCTATATTTTATGCCTATATCTTTTATATCTGTATTTCATACCCATATCTTTTATATCTATTACGTCTATATTTTATATCTATATCTATTATATCTATTATATCTATGTTTCATACGTATATCAATTATATATTTATTTTATGCCTATTTCTATGATATCTATTATATCTGTATTTCATACCTATATCTATTATAACTATATTTTATACCTATATCTATTATATCAATCATATCTTTATTTTATAGCTATTTCGATTATATCTGTTTTGTCTATATTTTATATCTATATCTATTAAATCTATATTTCATACCTATATCTATTATATCTACTATATCGATATTTGATACCTATATCTACTATATCTATTATGTCTATATTTTTTACCTATATCTATTATGTCTGCATTTTATACCTCTAACTATTATATCTATTATGTCTTTATTTTATACCGGTATATACTATATCTATTATGTCTGTATTTTATATCTATATCTATTATATCTATTATATCTATCTTTTATACCTATATCTATTATATCTATTACGTCTATATTTTATTCCTGTATCTCTTATATCTATTATTTCTATTTTTATATCTATATCTATTATATCTATTATGTCTATATTTTATTCCTGTATCTATTATATCTATTATGTCTATATTTTAACTATATCTGTTATATCTATTATGGCTATATTTTATACCAACATCTATTATATCTATTATGTCTATATCTATTTTATCTATTATGTCTCTATATTATACCTATATCTATTATATATGTTCTGTGTATATTTAATACCTATATCTATTATGTCTATATTTCATACCTATATCTATTATATCTATTATGTCTATATTTCATACCTATATCTATTATATCTATTATGTCTATATTTTAGACCTATATCTATTATATCTATTATGTGTATATTTTATACCTATATCTATTACATATCTTATATTTATATTTTATAATTATATCTATTATATCTATATTTTATACCTGTATCTGTTATATCTATTATATCCATATTTTATAACTTTATCTATTATATCTATATTTCATAAGTATTTCTTTTATATCTATTATGTTTATATTTTAAAGCTATATCTATTATATCTATATTTTACACCTGTATCTATTATATCTATTTTGTCCATATTTTATACCTATGTCTATTATATCTATTCTGTCTATATTTTTTACCTATATCTATTATAACTATTATGTCTATATTTTATACCTATATCTATCATATATATTATGTCTATATTTTATACCTGTATCTATTATATCTATATTTTATACCTATCTCTATTATATCTATATTTTATACCTACATCTATTATATCTATTATGTCTATATTTTACACCTATATCTATTGTATCTTTTATGTCTGTATTTTATAAGTATACCTATTATGTCTATATTTTATACCTATATCTAGTATAACCATTATCTCTATATTGTATAACTATATCTGTGGTGTCTATTCTGTCTGTATTTTATACGTATATCTATTATGTCTATATTTTATGCCTATATCGATTATATGTATTATGGCTATATTTTATACCTGTATCTATTATGTCTATATTTTATAACTATATTATATCTATTATGTCCATATTTTATACCCATATATATCATATCTATTATGTCTGTATTATACTATACCTATTATATCTCTTTTGTCTATATTTTATACCTATATTATATCTATTATGTCTATATATTATACCTATATCTATAATGTCAATATTGTATACCTAAATCTGTTATTTCTATTATGTCTATATTTTATACCTATATTTATCATATGTATTATGTCTACATTTTATACGCATATATATCATATCTATTGTGACTATGTTTTATACCTATATCTATTATATCTCTTATTTCTATATTTTATACCTATATCTATTATATCTATTATGTCTATATTTTATACCTATATCTATTACGTCTATATTTTATAACTAAATCTATTATATCTCTTCTGTCTATATTTTATACTTATATCTATTATGTCTATTATGTCTATTTTTTATACCTGTATCTATTGTATCTATTATGTCTATTTTTTGTACCTATATCTATTACACCTCTTATGTCTATGTTTTATACCTATATCTATTATGTCTATATTTTATACCTAAATCTACTATGTCTATTATGTCTATATTGTGTACGTATATCTATTTTGTCTATATTGTATATCTATGTTTATTATATCTGTTATGTCTATATTTTATACGTATATATTATATCTGTTATGTCAATATTTTATACCTATATCTATTATATCTATTATGTCTCTATTTCATACCTACATCTATTTTATCTATTATGTCTATATTTTATACCTATATCTATTACCTCTATATTTTATAGCTAAATCTAATATATCTATTATGTCTATATTTTATACCTATATCTATTATATCAATTATGTCTGTATTTTATACCTATATCTATTATATATATTATGTCTATATTTTATCCCTCTATCAATTATATCTATTATGTCTATATTTTATACCTCTATTATATCTATTATGCCTATATTTTATAGCTGTATCTATTATATCTATTATGTCTATATTTTATATCTGTATATATTATGTCTATTATGTCTATATTTTCTACATATGTATATTTTATCTATTATGCCTATATTTTATACCTATATCTATTAAGTCTATATTTTATACCCATATTTATTATATCTATTATGACTATGTTTTATACCTATATCTATTGTGTCTATATTTTATACCTATTTCTATTATGTCTATATTTTACATCTATATCTATTATATCTACTATGTCTATATTTTATTCGTATATTTATTATATATATTATGTCTATTTTTTCTACCTATATCTATTCTATTTATTATGTCTATATTTTATACGTATATCTATTATATCTATATTTTATACCTGTATCTATTATATGTATTATGTCTATATTTTATAAATATATCTCTTATACCTATAATGTCTATATTTTATACCTATATGTAATATATCTATATTTTATACCTATATATATTATATCTATTATATCTATATTTTATACCTATATCTGCATCTATTATATGTACGTTTTATACCTATATCTATTATATATATTATATCTGTATTTTATACCTATATATAATATATCGGTTAAATCTATATTTGATACCTGTATCTATTATGTCTATATTTTATAACTATATCTATGTTATTTATTATGTCTATATTTTATACCTATACCTATGGTACCTATTATGTCTGTATTTTATACCTATATCTATTATATCTATTATGTCTATTCTTCATACCTATATCTCTTATGTCTATATTTTATACCTGTATCGATTGTATGTATTATGTCTATATTTTATACCTCTATTATACCTCTTATGTCTATATTTTATAACTATATCTATTATATCTATTATGTTTATATTTTATACACATATCTATTATGTGTATATGTTATACCTATATCTATTATATCTATTATGTCTATATTTTATTCCTATATCTATTATACCTCTTAGGTCTATATTTTATACTTATATCTATTATATTTATTGTGTCTATACTTTATACCTATATCTATTATGTCTATATTTTATATCTTTATTATATCAATTATGTCTATATTTTATACCTATAACTATTATATCTATTATGTCTATATTTTATGCCGATATCTATTATATCCACTCTATATATATTTTATACCTATATCTATTAAATCTATTTTGTCTATATTTTATAACTATATAATATATATTTATATATTTATAACTATATATTATGTCTATATTTTACACCTATATCTATTACATCTATTATGTCTATATTTTATGCCTTTATCTATTATATCCACTATATCTATATTTTATACCTATAACTATTATATCTATGTTTGATACCTATATCCATTATATCTATTATATATGTTTTATACAAATATCTATCATTTCTATTATGTTTATATTTTATGACTATATTTGTTTTATCTATTATATCTATATTTTTACTTATATCTATTATAACCATATTTTATACCTATATCCATTATATCTAAATTTTTTACCTGTATCTATTATATCTATTATATTTGTATTTTATAATTATGTCTATTATATCTATATTTTATACCTATATATATTATATCTATTGTCTATATTTTATACCTTTATATATTATATTTATTTTTATACGTATACCTATTATATCTATATTTTGTACCTATATCTATAATATCTATATTTTGTACCTGTTCCTATTATATCTATTATGTCTATATTTTATACCTGTTTCTATTATATCTACTATGTCTATATTTTATACCTATATCAATTATATCTTATGTCTATATTTTATACCTATATCTATTATATCTGTTATATTCATATTTTATAATTATATCTATTATATCTATATTTTGTATCTATATCTATTATATTTATATTTTATACGTATTTCTATTATATATATTATGTCTATATTTTATTCCTATATCTATTATATCTATATTTTACACCTGTTTCTATTATATCTATTTTGTCTATATTTTATAACTATGTCTATTATATCTATTCTGTCTATATTTTTTACGTATATCTATTATATCTGTGATGTCTATGTTATATACCTATATCTATCATATATATTATGTCTATTTTTTATACCTGTATCTATTATATCTATATTTTACACCTATCTCTATTATGTCTACATTTTAAACCTATATGTATTATATCTTTTATGTCTGTATTTTACACCTATACCTATTATGTCCGTATTTTATACCGATATATATTATAACTATTACCTCTATATTGTATAACTATATCTGTTGTATCTATTCTGTCTATATTTTATACCTATATCTATTATGTCTATATTTTTTACCTATATCTATTATGTCTATATTTTATACCTATAACTATTAAATCTATTATGTGTATATTTTGTACCTATATATATCATATGCATTATGTCTATATTTTATACCCATATATATCATATATATTTTGTCTATGTTTTATACCTATATCTATTATATCTCTTATGTCTATATTTAATACCTATATCTATATATCTATTATGTCCATATTTTATACCTATATCAATTATACATATTATTTCGAATATTTATAGCTATATCTATTATATCTATTATGTCTCTAATTCATACCTACATGTATTATATCTATTATGTCTATATTTTATTCCTGTATCTATTACGTCTATATTTTATACCTATATCTATTTTATCTATTATGTGTATATTTTATAAATATATCTATTATATCTCTTATGTCTGATTTTTATACCTATATCTATTATATCTGTTATGTCTATATTTTGTCCCTCTATCTATCTATTATGTCTATATTTTATAAGTCTATCAATTATATCTATTATGTCTATATGTTATACCTCTATTATATCTCTTATGCCTACATTTTATACCTATATCTATTATATCGATTATGTCTATAATTTATACCTATATCTATTATGTCTATTATGTCTATCTTTATACCAATATATATTATATCTATTATGTCTATATTTTATAACTATACATATTAAGTCTATATTTTATACCTATATTATATCTATTATGTTTATATTTCATACCTATATCTATTATGTCTATATTTTATACCTATATCTATTATATCTATTATGTCTATATTTTATACCTATATCTATTATATCTATTATGTCTATATTTTATACCTATATCAATTATATCTATTATATCTATATATTATACGAATATCTATTATATCTATTATGTCTATATTTTATACCTATAACTCTTTTGTCTATATTTTTTACCTATATCTATTATATCTATTATGTCTACATTTTATACCTATATCAATTATACCTATTATGTGTATAATTTATACCAATATCTATTATATCTATTATGTCTATATTTCATACCTACATCTATTATATCTATTTTTTATACGTATTTCTATTATATGTATATTTTATACTTATATCTATTATATCTATATTTTATACCTGTATCTATTATATCTATCATGTCTATATTTTATACCTATATCTATTATATCTATTATGTCTATATTTTGTACCTATGTCTATTATATCTATTATGTTTATATTTTATACCTATATCTATTATGTCTATATGTTATATCTATATCTATTATATCTACTATGTCTATATTTTATTCGTATATGTATTATATATAATCTCTATTTTATATACCTATATCTATTCTATCTTTTATGTTTATATTTCATACGTTTATCTATTATATCTATATTTTATACCTGTATCTATTATATGTATTATTTCTATATTTTATACCTATATCTATTATTCCTATAATGTCTATATTTTATACCTATAAATAGTATATGTATTATGTCTGTTCTTTATACCTTTATCTATTATATCCATTATAACTATATTTTATACCTGTATCTATCATTTCTATATTTTATACCTCTATTATATATATTATGTCAATATTTAATACCTATATCTATTATATCTATTATGTCTATATTTTATACCTATATGTAGTATATCTATTATGTCTATATTTTTACTATATCTGTTATATCTATTATGTCTATATTTCATCCCAATATCTATTATATCTATTATGTCTATATCTATTGTATCTATCATGTCTATATTTTATACCTATATCTATTATATCTATTATTTCTATGTTTTATACCTTTATCTATTATATCTATTATGTCTATATTTTATACTTATGTCTATTATAACTATTATGTCTATATTTTATAACTATGTCTCATATCTATCTGTCTATATTTTATACCTATATCTATTATGTCTATATTTCATGCCTAATCTATTATATCTATTATGTCTATAATTTTAACATATATGTATTATATCTATTATGTCTATATTTTATACCTATATCTATTACATGTATATTTTATACCTATATCTAGTTTATCTATTATATTTATATTTTATAATTATATCTATTATATCTATGTTTTATACGTGTATCTATTATAACTATTATAACTATATTTTATATCTATATCTATTATGTCTATATTTTATACCTATACTTATTATATCTATTATGTCTACATTTTATACATCCATGTATTGTATCTATTATGTCTATATTTTATACCTAATTCTATTATGTCTCTTATGTGTATAATTTATACCTGTATCTATTATATCTATATTTTATACCTATCTCTACTATGTCTATATTTTATACCTATATCTATTATATCTATTATGTCTATATTTTACACCTATATATATTATATCTATTATGTCTGTATTTTATACCTATACATATTATGTCTAGATTTTATACCTATATCTATTATGACTATTATCTCTATATTGTATAACTATATCTGTTATATCTCTTCTGTCTATATTTTATACCTATATCTATTATGTATATATTTTATACCTATATCTATTATATCTATTATGTGTATATTTTATACCTATATCTATTATGTCTATTATGTCTATATTTTATACCTATATCTATTATGTCTATTTTTTATACCTATATCTATTATATCAATTATATCCATATTTTATACCTATATCTATTATATCTATATTTCATACCTATATCTATTATATCTTTATATCTATATTTTATACCTATATGTATATCCATTATATCTATATTTTATACCTATATCTATTATATCTATTATATCTATATTTTAACTATAGCTGTTATATCCATTATGTCCATATTTGATTCCAATATCTATTATATCTATTATGTCTGTATCTATTATATCTATTATGTGTATGTTTTATACCTATATCTATTATATATATTATGTCTATATTTTATAACTATATCTCTTATGTCTGTATTTTATACCTATATCTATTTTAACGATTATGTCTATATTTTAGAAGTATATCTGTTATATATTTTCTGTCTATATTTTACACCGATATCTATTATGTCTATATTTGTTACCTATATCTATTATATCTATTATGTCTATATTTTATACCTATATCTATTATATCTATTACGTCCATATTTTATACGTATATCTATTATATCTATTATGTCTATATCTTATACCTTTATCTATTATATCTATTATGTGTATATTTTATATGTATACCTATTATATCAATTATGCCTATATTTTATACCGATATCTATTATATTTATTCTGTCTACATTTTATACCTATGTCTATTATATCTGTTATGGCTATATTTTATACCTCTATCTATTATATCTATTATATTTATATTTTATACCTATATCTATTATATCTATTATGTCCATATTTTATACCTTTATTATATCTATTATGTGTATATTTTATAACTCTATCAATTATATCTATTATGTCTATATTGTATACATCTATTATATCTTTTATGTCTATATTTTATACCTATACCTATTATATCTATTACGTCAATATTTTATACCTATACCACTTTTATCTATTATATCTATGTTTTACATCTATATCTATTATAATTATATTTTATACCTATATCTCTTGTATCTCTATTTTAAACCTATATATATTATATCTATTATATTTATTTTTTATAATCATACCTATTATATCTATATTTTATTCCTGTATCTATTATATCTATTATATGTTTATTTTATACCTATATCCATTATATCTATATTTTATACCTATATCTATTATATCTATTATGTCTATATTTTATACCTATATATATCATATCTATTATGTCTATATTTTATACCTATCTGTATTAAATCAATATTTTATACCTATATTTATTATATCTATTATGTCTATATTTTATACCTATATCTATTATCTCTATATTTTATACCTATATCTATTGTGTCTATATTTTATACGCCTATCTATTATATCTTTTATGTCTCTATTTTATTCCGATATCTATTGTATCTATAATGTCTATATTTTATACCTATGTCTATTATATCTATTATGTCTATATTTTATACCTATATCTATAATATCTACTATGTCTGTATTTCATACCTATATCTATTATATCTATTAGGTCTATATTTTATACCTATATCTATTATGTCCCTATTTTATACCTATATCTATTATGTCCCTATTTTATACCTATATCTATTACATCTATTATGTTTACATTTTATATGTATATCTATTATATCTATTATGTCTGTATTTTATACCTATATCTATGATATCCATTATGTCTACCTTTATACTTCTAACTATTTTATCTCTTATGTCTATATTTTGTACCTATATCTATTATGTCTATATTTTATACCTGTATGTATTATATCTATTATGTCTATATTTTTTACCTACATCTATATCTATTATGTCTATGTTTTATACCTATATCTATTATGTCTGTTTTTATACCTATATCTATTATATCTTTTCTGTCTATATTTTATAGCTATATCTATTATATTAAGTCTATATTTTACCTCTTGCAATAGTATCTATTATGTCTATAATTTATACATCTATCTATTATGCCTATTATGTCTTTTTTATACCTCTATGCATTATATATATTATGTCTACATTTTATACGTATATCTATTATACCTATTATGTCTATATTTTATACCTATATGTATTATATCTATTATGTCTATATTTTACCTCTATCTATTATATCTATTATGTCTATAATTTATACATCTATCTATTATACCTATTATGTCTATATTTTATACCTCTATCTATTATATCTACTATGTCTATAATTTATACCTCGATCTCTTATATCTATTGTGTCGATAGTTTATACCTCTATGTCTTATATCTATTATGTCTATATTTTATACCTTTATCTATTATATCTATTATGTCTGTATCAATTATATCTATGTCTACATTTTATACCTATATCTATTATATCTATTATGTCTATATTTTATAACTCTATTATGTCTATTATGTCTATATTTTATAGCTATATTTATTATATCTATTATGTTTATATTTTATACATATATCTATTATGTCTATATTTTTCCTATATCTATCATATATATTATGTGTATATGTTATACCTATATCTATTATATCTATTATATCTATATTTTATACCCATATTTATTATATCTATTATGTCTATATTTTAACCTATATCTATTTATCTATTATGTATATATTTTATACCTACATCTATTATATCTATTATGTCTATATTTCTTACCTATATCTGTTATATTTCTTATGTCTATATTTTATACCTATATGTATTATATCTATTATGTCTATATTTCATACCTATATCTATTATCCCTCTTATGTCTATATTTTATTCCTATATCTATTATATCTATTGTGTCTGTACTTTATACCTATATCTATTATATCTATATTTTATACCTATATATATTATAACCATATTTATACCTATATCCATTATATCTATATTTTTACCGTTATCTATTATATCTATTATAATTATATTAATAATATATCTATTATATCTATTTTCATATCTATATCTATTATATCTATTGCCTATATTTTATACCTGTATCTATTATATCAACTTTTTATACATATATATCTATTATCTCTATTATATCTATATTTTATACCTATATCTATTAAATCTATATTTTGTACCTGTATCTATTATATCTATTATGTCAATATTTAATACCTATATCTATTATATCTATTAGGTCTGAACTTTATACCTATATCTATTATGTCTATATTTTATACAAATATCCATTATAACTATTATGTCTATATTTTATACCTGTATGTATTATATCTATTATGTCTATATTTATACCTATATCTACTATATCTATTATGTCTATATTTTATACCTATACCTATTATATTCTATTATGTCTAAATATTATACCTATATCTATTATGTCTATATTTTATACCTATATCGATTATAACTATTATGTCTATATTTTATACTATATCTGTTTTAGCTATTTTGCCTATATTTTATACCTGTATCCATTTTATCTGTTATATCTATATTTTATACCTATATCTATTATAACCATATTTTATACCTATATCCATTATATCTATATTTTTTACCTATATCAATTATATCTATATATTTATATTTTTTTATAATTATATCTGTTATATCTATATTTTATAACTATATCTATTATATCTATTGTCTATATTTTCTACCTGTATCTATTATATCTATTTTTAATACGTGTACCCATTATATATATTATGTATATATTTTATACCTATATCCAGTATATCTATTATGTCTATACATTATACCTATATTTATTATATCTATTATGTCTATATTTTATACGTATATCTATTATATGTGTTATATCTTGATTTATACCTATATCTATTATATCTATTATGTCTACATTTTATATCTGTATCTATTATATCTATTATGTCTCTATTTTATACTTATATATATTATATCTATTATGTCTAAATTTTGTACCTATATCTATTATAACTATTATGTCTGTATTTTATAACTTTATGACTTATATCTATTATGTGTATATTTCATACGTATATCTATTATGTCTATATTTTTATACCTCTATCTATTCTATTATGTCCATATTTTATACCTATATATATTATGTCTATATTTTATACCTATATGTGTTATATCAATGATGTCTATTTTTTGTAACTATATGTATTATATCTATTATGTCTATATTTTTATACCTATATCTATTATGTCTATATTTTACACCTGTATCTATTATATCTATAATGTCTACATTTTATACCTATATCTATTATGTCTGTTATGTCTATATTTTATACCTATATCTATTATATCTATTATGTGTATATTTTATCCCTTTATCTACTATATTTCTTATGTCTATATTTTATGCGTATATCTATTATGTCTATATTTATACCTATATCATATTTATTATGTCTATATTTTATACGTATATATATTATATTTATTATTTCTATATTTTATACCTATATCTATTATTATGTCTATATTTTATACTATATATATTATATTTATTATGTCTATATTTTATACCTATATCTATTATATCTATTATGTCTATATTTTATACGTATATCTCTTATATGTATTATGTCTCTATTTTATACCTATATCTATTATATCTATTATGTCTATATTTTATTCCTATATCTATAATATCTATTGTGTCTGTATTTTATACCTACATCATTTATGTCTATATTTTATACCAATATCTATGATATCTATTATGTTTATATTTTATACCTATATCTCTTATATCTATTATGTTTCTATTTTATACCTATATCTATTATATGTATTATTTCTATATTTTATACCTATATCTATTATGTCTATATTTTATTCCTATATCTATTATGTCTATTATGTCTATATCTTATACCTATATCTATTATATCTATTATGTGTATATTTTATACCTATATCTATTATATCTATTATGTCTATACTTTATACCTATATCTATACTGTATATATTTTATACCTATATCTATTATGTTCATTCTGTCTATATTTTAAACGTATATCTATTATATATATTATTTCTGTATTTTATCCCTATATCTATTATATCTATTATGACTATAGTTTATACGTATAACTATTATATCTATTATGTCTATATTCTATACCTATATCTATTATATCTATGGTGTCTAGATTTTATAAGTATATCTATTATATCTGTTTGTCTATATTTTTATACATATATCTATTATATCTATTATGTCTATATTTTATAACTATATCTGGTTATATCTAGTATATCTAATTATTATACCTATATCTATTATTTCTGTATTTTATACCTATATCTATTATAACTATTATGACTATATTTATAACTGTATTATGTCTATATTTTACACCTATATCAGTTATATGTATAATGTCTATATTTTATAACTATATATTATATCTATATTTTATATCTATATCCATTATATATATTATGTGTTTATGTTATATCTATATCAATTATAACTATATTTTATACTAATATCTATTATGTCTATATGTCATGCCTACATCTATTTATCTATTATGTCTATATTTTATACCTATATCTATTATATCTATTATGTCTATATTTTATACCTATATTTATTATATCTATTATGTCTATATTTTTATACCTATATCTACTATATCTATTATGTCTGTATTCTATACCTATATCTATTATATCTATTATGTCTATATTTGATACCTATATCTATTATATCTAATATGTGCATATTAGATACCTTTATCTCTTATACATATTATATCTATATTTTATATCTATATCGATTATAACTATATTTTATACCGATATCTTTCTGTATTTTATACCTTTATCCATTATATCTATTATATTTATATTTTATTATTAATCCATTATATCTATATTTTATACATAAATCTATTATATCTATTATATCTATGTTTTACACCTATATCTATTATATCTATATTTTATACGTATATCTATTATATCTATTATATCGATATTTTATACCTATATCTAATATATCTATATTTTATACCCCTATCTATTATATCTTTTATGTCTATATTTTATACCGGTATCTATTATATCTATTATGTCTATATTTTATATCTTGATCTATTATATCTATTATGTCTATATTTTATACCTATATCTATTATATCTATTGTGTCTATATTTTATACCTATATCTATTATATCCACTATATCTATATTTAATACCTATATGTATTATATTATATATTTGATACCCATATCCATTATAACTGTTATATCTATATTTATACCTATATCTATTATATCTATCATGTCTATCTATTATATCTATTATATCTATATTTTATACCTATATCTATTATATCTCTATTTATTTTTGTATCTGTTATATCTATGATGTCTATGTTTTATACCTATATCTATTATCTATTATGTCTATATTTTTACCTACATCTATTATATCTATTATGTGTATATTTCATACCTATATCTATCATATCTATTATGTCTATATTTATACCTATATATATCATTTCTATTATGTCAATATTTT